>NC_134411.1:28125418-28425418 GCF_038048845.1 Mixophyes fleayi
ACTTAAATATTTTCAGGGGGGAAAAACGGCCTCATATCAACATGTGGATATGGAGGGGGTCGAGTGTTTGTGTGTCTACGGGATTTAAACAGGTCGTAACCATAGAAAAAGGAATGGCAATTTGTCTTCCTACTCCATTCATTTCCAAAGGATCTAACTGCAGGGTAACAAGCCAGGGAGAGGAATTCCAGGAGGCGCAGATACGTGACCTCGGAGGCTGTGTTTGGTACTTATAGAGAGCAGGGGAGGATAGCTGCAGCAGTCATACTTCTGTTAGCCAGGCAGCTGCATAGGGAATGAGTGTGATGATGAGAAACAGAAGATGTATTTCTGTGCAAATCTTTTTTAATGAGACATTTGTGCTGCCGGACCCTAGAGTTTGCAAGTCCTTAACTTAAAAGGAAAATATATTCTGTTCTTAAATAGAAATTTGTGTGTTGGAAGCACGTGGTTTATTATTGCCATTTCCATCAATGGCTGCTCATTCACAACTTGTTCACCCCCACACACTTCCACATTCCTGTGAAAGTCCCTCGTACAACATATAGCAAATGTCGCATCACTGAATTGTGGAAGTGACGTTAGCCAGTAATAAATATCAATAAGTGTATTGTGGGGAAGGGGGGGTGAGGGAACACCCCGTAATAGGGTTTGTAAATGGGTGCTTTCATTTTTAGTATTTCCAATATCTAGTGAGCAGACTATGTATTTCAATAAACATCCTGAAGCTTCCATACCGAAGATTTTCAACTATAAAGTTCAACATCACCATATATTTATATAGCGCCACTAATTCCGCAGCGTTGTACAGAGAGCTCACTCACATCAGTCCCTGCCCCATTGCAGCTTACAGTCTAAATTCCCTAACACACACAGACTAGGGTCAATTTGATAATTTACTAGTATGTTTTTGGAGTGTGGGAAGAAAAAAAGAGCACCCAGAGGAAACCCACGCAAACACGGGGAGAACATACAAACTCCACACAGATAAGGCCGTGGTCAGGAATTGAATTACGACCCCAGTGCTGTGAGACAGAAGTGCTAACCACTAAGCTACCATTGCTGCAAATGTTTGGCCTAATTGCGGAACGTCTGGATTTGTGTTCCTGCAGACACACAGCCATAGCTGTCCCGACATCTTCAATGAAGATGCAATAACAATGAAGAGACTTCCATTATTCTCCAATACTTTTAGTGGTCAGTGGAGTCCCACAGATTTCCAAATGGCACATAAAATTACCCTTGTGTCCACTGCTGAATAGATACAGAGCGTGTCTGACATAAACACAAGAACTGCACTATTGTCATGTGTTCGCTGTTCAGATAGAAGTTTAAATATGTTTAATAAACTGTGTGTTACAGCTATATAGTTTCTACTATAATCACCTTCTTACATGTCTGCATGACTAAGGCCATCGTCTCTGCAGCTATACATATGCATGAATATTAATAGGAACAGCCCATATACAGAGATGAGCATGCACGGTGGCTCAGTGGTTAGCACTTCTGCCTCACAGCACTGGGGTTATGAGTTCGATTCCTGACCATGGCCTTATCTGTGTGAAGTTTGTATGTTCTTCCTGTGTTTGCGCGGGTTTTCTCCCACACTCCCAAAAACATATTAGTAGGTTAATTGGCTGCTATCAAATTGACCCCAATCTGTTTGTATGTTAGGGAATTTAGACTGTAAGCTCCAATGGGGCAGGGACTGATTGAGTGACGTATATTCTCTGTACAGCGCTGCAGAATTAGTGGCGCTATATAAATAAATGATGATGTTGACTTTGCTCGTAAGAAACATCCCATGACATCACTCTGCCAGCTTTCAGTACATGGGCTCTGAATGATCACATGAGATCAGTTCACAGGGTCTTCTGCCCACAACAGAGAGAGGGGAGCACCGTTTTATAGACCAACCCCCTTACAAAGTGTGTATATTACTTTAAATGGCAATTAAGAGTTTATCTCAGGCTGTACTATCAATTTTTGTCTCTTCGTATCAATGGGACTGCATTGTAAGCCTATCAAAGGGTCAGTCTTTATGTAAATTCTGTAAACAATTGCTTGCAAGAAGTCTTAGGCTGGGTACACACTACAAGCTTTTCACCCAATAAACAAGTGTTTCTCCCGATATCGCATTAGTCTGTATACTTGCACGATGAACCACAGACGTTCCAAAGTACCGATCGTTGTTTCATTTGATTGTTCAGCAGAAATCATTCCAATCGCCTTCCGATCCTGCAGTGTGTATGCACTCAAGACTGTCTGCGCAGAGGAACCAGTCACTGTGTGGAGAGTGTTGTAGGTGAATTAATGCGCCCGTTCGTTCTGAGACTGAATATTTCGTTTCACAGTCAGAGAAGCTAACGAAATTTATACTGACATTGTGGAAAAGTCCAAGTTTATTTTCATCTGTTAATCGGGGTGACAGGAATGACCGACTACACTGCTCTTGGACCAGATAAACACAGATCAAATAGGGAAATGTTGTGTAGTATGTAGACACGAATTGGCAGACTGACTGGAACTTCAGTCGTTTGCAAAATCGTTAGTGATAACAAATTGGTCGAAATTCTTTGCAGTGTGTACCCAGCCTTAAGAAGAGGGACTTCCACAACAGTGGTTCTCAGGGAGAAACAACAACTTGTGCTAAGTTTGCTTCTGCCAATACTTTTTTGTCTCACAATTGGCATTAACAGTTTAAAATCGGGGCAGTCCAGGAGGGAAGGAAACAATGGGTAGAGATTGAATCATATCTCGACTCTTCTACTACTACATCAATCTGGCTAGCCAAATTACCCAAAATCTCACACCCTACCTTAGGGCCCACTCTCGTTAAATGGTCTAAGCTAAGAACTCTTACTCACATCTCATCTTTATTATCCCCACTAACGCCATTGTTCAATAACCCCAAGGAACTACTCCCGGAACTACTCCATCAGCGTTTAACCTATGGCTGCAAGCAGGAATCCACCGTGTCGGCCAGTTGGTGGGAGCTACTGGGATCCTCTCATTTGCAGAGATTCAATCTAAGTGGAAACTACCGAATATAGAGATCTGGCGATATCTTCAGCTTAAACATTTTCTCTCTTCTAGTCCTCCAAAAACAGGACATTAATAGGAATTTGACAGTTTTTGAGTCCCTTTGTAGCAGATCTTATCACATCCCACACTCCCTATCGATTATCTACAAACTCTTAATCGAGTTTCTCTTTAGATTTCCCCCGGAATTTCTAGTGGAGTGGGAAAGGGATGTGGGAATAGAATTTCGAGAGACTGATTGGTCAAAAATCTTCCAAGCAATCCATGCTTGCTCACCTAACGTCTCAATATTACAGACCCACTTTAAGGTTCTCACCAGGTGGTATAGATGCCCGGAACATCTTGCAAAAATATTTTGCGGACTGTCTAGTGCCTGCTGGAGGTGTAATTTGGGATCAGGTTCCTTATTACATATCTGGTGGGACTGTCCCATATTACGACCCTTTTGGTCGCAGGTTATAGACATCACACGGAAGTTGCTTGGCCAGGCTATTCCCGACACCCCGGTGTATTGGCTCCTCAATAAAGTAGATATGCCTATTTCCTGCTTTAAAAAATCTCTGTTAAAATTTGTGATTTCAGCCGCCAAGGCAGTCATACCTGTGAGATGGGAAACAACCACGCCACCAAATATTCGGGACTGGATCAGGAGATTAGAATACTACAGGTCCATGGATGAATTATATTTGTCAGATAGGGACTCTTTTGTAACATATTATACTATATGGGGACCTTGGTTAAATTTTATGGACTCGCCAGAGTTTGCGGCCTTGGGTACACCCACCTGAACCATCTATCTTTAGGTACAGGGTTGTATAAAACGCTTCCGATTGTTGGATTAGGCTTTGTCATATACCTACTCTGTATACGCTGTAGACCTTTTACTATGAAGACTTGCATCATGCCATCCCCCATTCTTCCCTTTTGTTTCCTTTGTGTCCCCCCCCCCTGTCTGTCTTTGTGTTCTATGTGTCAGGTTAGCATTATCCACCTTTTGTGGATGGGAATGTATATTCTCTTTGATACATTTAATCTTTTTTGGCTTAGTGTTATGTTGTTATGATGTTATAATCTCTTTATCACTCGCCATCCAAAACGAACACTGTTGAAAATACATTTATGTAACCTGTATTTGTTGTTAAACCTCAATAAAAACTTATTTAAAAAAATAAATAAAAAAAAAATCGGGGCAGTCATTTCAGGACGATTTAAAGGACAGGTTGGGTTACAGGCAGAAGAGAGGTAGATAGCTGCAAAACAAATACAAAATCCCAAAAAGAAACTATATAAGGTTTATGATGGCTACGAAGTGTCCTTTTTAGGACATCTCATGCCAAAGGAAGACATCCACTTACAAGACAAATCTGAAATTGTGGAAGGACCGTGAGGCTCTGTGTGTATTGGCCAGTAAGTGTCATGTTGTCTGATTTCTCCTATAACTGCAGAATATTCTCATTACTCATTAACATCACAGCCAACTTTGTGTAGAGCTCAAAGTTTATACTGTAAGCAACCAACTATCCGCGTTATCTCAGCCTTGCCGCATCCTGGACTTCCCGGGATATGAGACTTTCCAATGACAATGAAGCGGCAGAAAGACTGCCCCTCCTGATCCAACATTTACACGTCGGCTCTTAATAAAATCCAGAACGACGTAAAGTATTCTAGTTGTTTTGTATCACAGCTACACACTTAAACATTTCCCATTCACTTCTTACTGCAGACAAGCAGCAGGGAGGAAACAGTGTGACTGCAGAAATTCGGCCTTATTGTTTTGTTTAGGTTATTCTACTTTCCACAAATCTGTTTAATAGTGAGCAGCGAAATCTGACATCTGCTAATTGCCCCGATACTCTCCAGCGGAGGGTGGTCCTCTCCTTGTCTGACCCAATGACTACGCTGCACGGGTCACATGAGGTGACGGCTTCCCAGGAGCCAGATGCTGCCTTTCAACAGATTTAATGTCATTTGTTTGGGTTCTCCACACTGGAAAACAATGCTAAGGACGAAAACACCACAACAGATTGGATTACCGTCTGTTTACGTCTAAAAATACACGTGCAGGTTTCAAAATTAATCCGCAAAGACTAAATGCCAACGTGAAACCCACCATAATTGTGCCTGAAGGCGGCACTTTACGGGCTTCATCATAATTTATAACAGATTAGGGATGACGAGCATGACCCTCTGACGAGTACGGCTGACCAGTTACTTAATGGCACGTGGGGACCAGTAACATTGCTATAGATCTTCATTTGTGACAATTCAAATAAAGTTGATATTATATGTTTATATATTTCCATTCTATTGATGACAGGTTAAGTGAAATTTGATTAGGGTGGATATGGAGACGAAATAAATGCTTATGCCAGTGGTTCCCAAACTGTGCGCCTAGGCTCCCTGGGGTGCCTCAGCGATCTCACAGGGGTGCCTCAGCCAGTGGTAAGCAAGGTGGATGACTACTTGGTAATTATTTTGGCTTAGGGGTGCCTTGAAAAAATATGGAAACCATATGGGTGCCTTGAACTGAAAAAGTTTGGGATCCACTGGCTTCTGCCTATGCGTTACAGCTGGAGGTGCCATCTTGGATGTAGCTGTATAATTAAACATACATCAATAATGAGAAGACCACGGCCATGTAGTTGTACATTCAAATTCCATGGATCTCTTCTGTGTCAGCATCACAGAACTGCATTACACAGTAAAGCTGGTAGGTGTTAGGACCCTACAGGAAACCTGACATTTATTAAAAGGGCATCTATATAAGAGAGGGAGTTTTACTGTAACAAAAGAACGCTTTTGGCACGGTGCGTTTCAGCGAGAGTAGTATTATTACTCTATCCATCGGAAATCGGCCAACAGCTTCAATCTCATTGCTGCAATTCACAGATGGGATTAATCAATGGGTTTTACAGAATAGCAGCCAACACTACACTGCTGACAAAAAGGGAGCTGGGAGGAAAGAAATAAGCAAGTAACTAAAATAAGACATCCTGGAGCCAAGCTGGAGAACTTTTCAGTTTTGTTTTATTATTTATTTTTACAGACACAAGACAAAAAAGGGATTTATGTCCCCTTAAAGTAAACTAACTGCTCCGCTTTGTTCTATGTGCAGCGTCTGTGTCTCGTGCTAGTTACGGCTTTAGCTGACTTACATTCACATTGGAATAAAGTGTTAGCTCTCTGGTTTACAACCCTCACCTCCGAAAACCAAATGCTGCGTTTTCTCTGACAAAAAGATAATGTCCTGACACTATTCAAATGATGTGTTTGATGGTAGCAATTGTGGACTTTGAGAAGGTTTCTCCTATAGATTTATTGGGGATAATAGGTCATACTGCTGTGTAAGGGGAGTTATTAGAAGACGCAGGATCTTTTAACGGAACGTCTTGATGATGAGGACTTCAAATATCCTTTCAGCGGAAGTCTGGGAGTACAAAAACAGCATTCCTAATTGTGGAGCAATGACGTCCTTACCCAGAGACAATACTTTAACAGAGTATTAACATTTCTTACAAGTTATGTATCACAAGCAGATTCCAGCCTCTAGTGTCACCAGGAATTAGTGCCCCCATATTTAAACCAGCCAGTAATCTCAGGTATGGGTTACTGCTAGTACATGGAGACGGACACTGTAAAATATCACTTTATCTATAGTCTGTAACACACGGTCCTCGATTTAAACTCAGTAAATGGAGATAAGTACTATGGTGCTTATTACTGGTACCACTCCAATGTGCCCTGGCTAAAACCATGGCTGTCCCATAACAAATGGCACATTCCGTTCACGTTCCCCAATACAGAACATGCAATGCTTCAACAAGTCTACCAGGCCGATGGCACCAACTCGCTTTTAACACCCATCAAAAGTAACAGTAGGGACCTAGTAACTAAGTTGAAGGTTTCTCCGATTGTGGTGAACCCCTTTAAATCATCACTATTGGTTCATCATGAAGATTCAGCCCCCACCCCCAAAAGACACTTCAAATCAACAAGAGCTTTGGAAACCATAGAGTGATCTATTGTAATTCTTCACTTGAGAAATACTACAAAGAAGAAGAAGTGAGAGTTTGAGTCATATATCTAAGTTTGGGGCAATATATGGAGGATTGCAGCAGAGTGTCCCAGAGTCTAGAGGCTTTCATTAGAGTAAGTTTTCTTGCGATTGATAAAAAAAAAAATAAAGTATTGTGTGTACACAGACAGACACACACGATATGTTATGGATAGATGAGCGTCAGGCAGTATTTAATACCGTTTTGCACACATAACTCATTGCGGCACCAAAGGCTAGCCCTGTGTTCCTGCAGTAGCCATTGGCTGTAAACCTTCGACCATCTGTTCAGCAGAAAGCTAGACAGGCTGTATAGACACAGCCTTGTATTAATGAGATTAGACCCTTCTCCTGGGGGGCAGGGAGGGCTCCAATCTTGTAACCTACACAGACATACGCACAAATTGCATTGCACCATCTCAACAAACACTACATATATCGGCTACATAGAATTGTCTGCTCTTTGCACTATGGCCAGGAAAGAGTTTACTTTACTGCAGTGCAAGACAAGTGCGCTACTGTACTAGTACATCCAATAATCTACAGGGTGGAAGAAAATTCCCTGGGATCCACCATAAAACCCATTATCTATCTGTACAGGCAATAAAAGCACCACACGGCAGTGTACGTCTCTTCCTCCTTCTCTCTCATAATAATACAGCTGTCATTTTAGCTAAAACCTCAAAAAAGTTCTGTGGTAACCCCCATTACACCAAAACATGTACGCTTTGAACATGTTTATAAATGCTCGAATTCTGTAGTTGTCCCTGAAAACTGTAACAATGGGATTGTTTAAAAGTAGACAACAATGCTGAATCAGTGTGTGTGTGTGTGTGTGTGTGTGTGTGTGTGTGTGTGTTAGGGAATTTAGACTGTAAGCCCCAATGGGGCAGGGACTGATGTGAGTGAGTTCTCTGTACATCGCTGCGGAATTTGTGGCGCTATATAAATAAATGGCGATGATGAATCACAGACATATGTACATACAGCAGTATATAAAAAAAAAAGGGATGTTAACCAACCATTTACAACAGTTTGCATACATTAGGCAACTTGCAGCTATCCACAGGTGCTTGCAGTGTATGCTGTGATCAGTAGTTCTCCCACACTGAAGATTCATAAATTGTCCACCTTTGGCACAGAAACATCTACGCAAAAAACTTTCTTAAATTCTTTAACTTTGTGACAGAAGGAATAATTCAAGGGGGATTTGGAAGACCCCTCTAAATGGTGATGATGATGATGGATATAGCGCCACTGATTCCGCAGCGCTGTACAGAGAACTCATTCACATCAGTCCCTGCCACATTGGAGCTTACAGTCTAAATTCCCTAACACACACACACACACACACACACACTAGGGTCAATTTTGATAGCAGCCAATTAACCTACCAGTATGTTTTTGGAGTGTGGGAGGAAACCGGAGCACCCGGAGGAAACCCATGCAAACACAGGGGAGAACATACAAACTCCACACAGATAAAGTCATGGACGGGAATTGAACTCATGACCCCATTAACAAATAGTCTAATTAACAATTTGGAGTGGATCATACAAAGTCTATGGATGCTGGAGATGCACAGCCAATCCTAAATTTACTACCAAGACCTCTCATATCAAAGAATATGTCCTAGCTGCAACCTTGCAACTGGTTCCCTAAAAGGTCTGTCCACAACCATGAGTTTATGTAATTAAAACGATTGTGATCTGTTTACGCACAAGAATCTTAGGTTTATGTCCCAAATCCTGCAAAGTACTAGTATGCCTATGTATAGCTAGATACAGTCATATGCTAGAAAAACGCAGGTGCTGAATGTCTCTCACAGTGGCAGTGACGAAGTGAAGTGGAAACGTCCCTCAGCAGGAACAGAAAGACCCTGCAGTGCTCTCATGAGACAGAAGAGAGGAGCGTTCCTATATCCCTGTAATAGGTCAGATCTTGTGAAGGCTATGATGTGCTAGCTCAGTCCCTGCTTTGTGACACCATCTGTCAGGAGGAAGGAATGTCCCCATTATGGTGATGAAGGCTACTTTGAGAAATTAACCACACATCCCTTTTACCTGAATTCTGATGGTATCCTCTAATCTCTTCCCCCCCCCCCCCCCCCTACACCCACACACTTCCCTCTGCACTGCTGGGGTCCATGTTTCTCTAAGGACAACATTGATGCTCCAATAGGCTGGCAGATAAGCCCTATGTGGGCTCCACCTCCTGATCTCATTGGCTCCCATTGGTACCTCTAATACGATTGACCTGAACTGGCACAATGCCAAGGGAACATTATAGGGATTGGCGCTAGTACCAAATGCTCATCTGGATCCAATCGAATCATCAACCCCTGGAGGCACAGAGGAGGAGAGCCCAGAGGGAAAACCCATGAAATTCAGGTAAGAAAGTTGTTGGTAACTGCTCAAAATTTCCACTATAAAAGTTGACAGTCTTTAAATATGTTTTAGCATATTTTAGACATAATACTCCAAAATATATTAAAAAAAAAGAACACACATTTCCACCGATCTTCAATTAAGTGTTGAGTGAAATACAGATATACGATTACAACTATTGAGCAAGGCATCTGAAATATGGTATTACTCATACATAAAAGAATATAAATGTTTGTTTAAAACAAAGAGATGTCTTCACAAACCTACGCCGGTTATCTACAACCTACATTCTTTCAAGCTCACTCCATCTTAACCTCTGACAGCGATACGATCATCACTGAGGAGCCAGGAATAACAGCACATCTGCAGGAGTCAACTTCCCACCACCTCTGCACAGCCCCAATATATGCACTGAAGGATAAAACACTGAGCACAGACATTAAACCTGTCTGTATTATAGCTGAAGTTAAGCCCCAATATTTATAGGTGAAGGGTGCTCTTTAAGATATAAATATGATTGATGCCAAATGGCCAAACCACACATCAACAAAGCATGACATTTAAAAAAGTAGAACATTTAAAGTTCCCGTAGTAACTAAATACATTCAATCTTCAACTAATCTGAAAACCACAGCACGTGCACAGTGTTCATCTGGTGTCCATGTTACATTTGGCTAACAAGACATTTAAAGATAACTGGGTGTGGGCGGAGCCCTAAATGGACCAGGTAACATGTGGGAAGAAATTAAACCGTCTGGATTTTAAATTAACAAAAAAGAGAACTTTACACAAAGAAGATTATTTTAAATCCTTTCAAGAAAAAAAAAAAAGTGAAGGGCGACCTATGGACTGCTATATCCTTACCTCGATCTCGCTTGCCAGTTGATGCAGCATATGGACTAAATTAAATGGCATCTGAAGCAGATTTAACAACTAGATCCCAATCATTGCCTCTCTGGTGTGCCTGCTCATTTCACTACTTACTAAAAGTTCAGTCACACACCCTCTTTACCAGCCCACTTGAACAATAACAAAATAAGATGTCTGGGGAAAAGACCCCAAACAATAACAATCCCTGTTCTTCGCTTTGATCTGGAGACAGACATAAGGCAGGTAATCCGACAGGTACAGGATTCTTTTATCCAATAAAGCTCATTTTACCATAAGAGGAAGAGCAATCATTTCAGGATAATCTGGTTTACGCTCAGGGCAGGGTCTATAACACCACACATTTAATCAGCAACAAGAGGATCTACACTGAAATTAAAGTCACCACTTTCTGATTTAAGTCACAGGCCCATCAGACTTATTTGCGTCACAGACTTCTTACTCTTTTTCGGCTAAACCCGGCACGGAAGATACAGCCTTTTTATCTTCTGTGTGGACAGCAAATGTGTTTTTATTGACAACGGCTGACTTGCAACGGTCTCAGTAGTCTATTTCCTCGCCGGAGTCATCAGACAGCAGAATGCCTAAAAACATTATGTGATTCATGTAGAGCTTTTAAATGTTTCTCCACCTACACTAAAATATAATCCTCCCCACACCCTTGAGTGTATGGTATTTACTATAATTTTGCTTTCTTATCTAAACTGCTTTCTGGGTATTCAGCAATGGCCGTGATGTGAAGACAGTCACGATTTGTGTCCCTAGCAACCTGCCAGGACATTCCTACCTTATTATACCGTGAGCTATGTAATAATAAAGTACTGTGTTAAACCTAACCCGCTCATCTGCAGCATAGTATAAGGCAAAGATGTCCAGCCGTATGCTAGAGGGAGACAAGAGTTGAACGTTGAAGCACTCCATTCCTTTACAAATATTGTATTGGCTAAAACCAAAAAACTTTATTAGGTAATATTAAAATACAGTTATTGAACAGAGAGTTATAGATAAAAACTTATTGAGAAGGTAAGAAAAATAAGTAAGTAAAATAAGCTGACCCTAGGGTGGGACCGATCACAGATATTTTATACCCCAATACTTAATGTCATAAAGTGACACTTTGAAAATATTATGGATAAATTAAATTATCCTTCATATCGAGTGAAAATCAGTTTCATTCACTGGTTAAATCAATCTCACTGAATGAATCCAATTTATTCAAGAGGTAAGTAACGAACGAAATGTCCTTGTTCTTATGGGCATTATATCCTCATATTGATGCATCATTGGGCTCTTGTTCATACCAAAAGGTGTATGAATATTTGCAAAACTATGATTGTCATATAGAATACACCTATACACACTTTTATTGGAATTCTGCAAAAATAAGCAGGAGCCAGTTTTGGTTTTAGCCAATAAAATATTTGAAAAGGACCGCAGTACTTCAACATTCAACTCTTGTCTCACCCTTTTTTATGATAACTTACATGTTGAATGAAGCACCCCCTCATAATACAGTAATATGAATATATTAATAGTGAGAAAGGTCCATAACCTGGTAGAGAGCTAACTTTTGTTTCCTTTTCTTTCGTATTGCTAGAGATGCATATTGTATGAGCTAAGCCAGGAGCCAGGATGTCTTCATTTCTGGGTCAGTCCTGAACACCCGGAAGATGCAAGTTTAAACAAGCTGGATGTACAAAAGGTCATTTTATATAGGATGTACATCAGACAGTACGATCTTTCCACACCGGTATGACAGGAGCCTCACAAGACTATGCGTTGTTGACCTTTAGACGCTTTGATTGGCTGCATGTTGATGTAGTCCATCCCACTTCAAACGCACACGGACAAGCAGGACAAATACTATGTACTGGCATTAACATTCTAAGGTTGCGATTGGCTGGAGCTTTTCCTAACCCCGCCCATTTTATCTCTTGCTGGTCCCAAGTTTGAATGACAATTGCAATGGGCGCTTGGCTCTCTCGGACACATGTAAAAAGATGTAGATTGGCAACGAAAAGACTATGTACTAGGATGTAGCCTTTCCTTGTGGGTGGAGAAGCCTTTTCCTTACACAATACACCGTCTGAGCTACGAAACTGCGCCTCAGTTTAGTCTTACTCAGATTTAATGTATTAAAATTTGGTTTAAATGTTGTAAAACAGCGCAGCGCCGCTAACAACATGCTTTGCTCATGATAGGGACACAATTAGGCATCTTGCATTCCACTTAGTGGAAATAGCCCACAGAATAAGAAGTTGGTGACAGCACGGAGTAATCCCAGAACACAGAATATCTGACAAAAACCCTTCGGCCGCCTCTGTGCTTCTGTCACTGAACATATCTACTGATTGCCCTGACATACAAGTGGAAAGTGTGGCCTGAGGCTCCATACTTCCCCTATTCTGTACTCTAGACATCTCATCGTTAAGATCACATGAAAGGTTTTCCTTATCACATCTTACTGCTCTCCTTTTACAGATACATCTCTTGTGTATTTTCATAGTACAATCAAATACTCATTCGTTTAACATGCAAAGAAACTACAATCAATGATGACATTGGAAAACAGCATCTAAAAACGCAAAGGAAACATTAAAATGACAGCCATCTACACGTGATGCCAGGGTTGCACGCAGACAGAATTCTCAACTGTGAAATCACATTTAAAAAGGCATTTTAATATAATTATACAAAGCGTCTGATACTAATTCAATACTTTTTACAGCTGGATATATTATTAATGTTCCAAAAATGTTCCAAGCTGCACAATACACATATTACATTAACAGAAAAATCTCTCTGGGTCTGTCAATCCCATTTGGGGTTATTTTTTTGCTTGCCCTAATTTACACCATATGATACACAACACTGGCTGTATAGAAAAATTCAGTATTCAGCTTGGGAGTGTGAATACAAAGTTTTACCTGGGGATGAACTATAAGGCGTAAGTTGCTGTTTGGGCTCGTCAACATCTTGTGAATGTATCTGAAATATGTTGCTTGGACAAAATGTAACAGATTATTAGCCATCATAACCAATTAAATGCAGTGTAATAAGAAACTCAAGAATGAATGAAGTCACCTATGTTGAAGAGTAAGCATAGCAGTAAGCCTAGGGAATGTTTCACTATGGAATGTTCTAAGCCAACTGTCTCGATATAATGCAACAAATACATATAGCCCGGGATAATCTCCTTTCCAGTTGCACAGGTGCAGTACAATGGGAAAGTTATGGAAGAAGTCATTTGTTTTCCTTTAATACAAACAGGGTTTTTGAAACCAAAATTGTAATCTCCTACATACTTGGACAATGGTAAAGTTCAGATTAACGTATGCAGCAAGTGCTACAAATATTCTCTATCCTTTCTTAACGGACGTCCACTCTGCAAATTCTACCAACACAACATTACTGGGACAAGAAGCCACAACTAGACGTTGACCAGACTGTAAAAATAGCCAGCCCTTTTAGCATAGCACTTATTCGTTTTAAGATGAATGATACTGCGTTGCCTGATCTTTAGTAGACACAAGAGCCTTCTGACCAGCAGCAATAATAGCCTCATTAACAACAATACTGAACTGAGCCGCCACATTTCCCTAGAACAGAACACAGATTTAGCCGTCCTTCCTTGTTATGCATTTGGTGTCTGAACCCTTTTAGCACGTTGGCTGACGTTCTTCAAAAATTGGACTTGCTATTGACATACTAAGTCATAGCCATGTGATTAGATGATGGACCAAAAACCCAAAAAGGAAATGTGCAAGCATGGATCATTAAAGTGAAAAGTGCACCTTTACGGAGAGGGTTTTTGTTCTTTAAATGCAAAAATAAAAGTTAAAAGCTTGCAATAGTGCCAAGGGTCTATTTTGCAAAAAACAAAACAATGAAAACATTCCCTATCTGACTGCTATAGCTTTTTTGCAGACCCTCCAGGTTTGGGGGTTGGCGGGGGGACAGTATATGCAGTCCTCTGTCTACACTAGACCCCCAACAAAGCATCATAAGGTTAGCTTTTTGAGCTACTCATGTCAAATCCTGGACGATCCAGGATCTGAATTCACTTGACCTCCCAAACAGAAAGACAAGTGCTAGATACACTGTAATCAGAGTGTATCTGACAAATAATCAGATTAAGATAGGAATAATTTTTGCATATCTAATCCGCCCCTCAAAAAAATAGTCTATAAAATCTGCAAAACTTAATTCAAAAAGGTAAACTAGACTGCTCAGACTGACTTTCCCCTGTAGGTTTGTTGAAAAATTATGAATACAGTTATTTTCTAATCCTGTCCAGAACTCAATTTACTAAAGGATCCAACACAGAATGATAAAACACATATGAATTGTGCAACATCACGGGAAATGCCACCAATCTGCAGTTTGTATAGAGCACGTAGGAAACATACAAGCTAAATCAAACTATGTCAGACTTGCAATGAACCCAGAGTAACGTAGTTGGAGATGTACATTTTTGTCAGCTTTCTCTAAATGACAAGATAGGCACTACAATGCACAGGGTATAACAAGGTATAAATGAGCATATTTCAGGCATATAATTTAGTGCAGGCCTGTCCAACCTGCGGCCCTCCAGATGTTGTGAAACTACAAGTCCCAGCATGCCCTTCCAGCTATCAACAGGTTGTATACTGGCAAAGCATGCTGGGGCTTGTTGTTTCACAACACCTGGAGGGCCGCAGGTTGGACAGGCCTGATTTAGTGCAATGATAGACAAACCAATATGTAGTAATTAACAAACGTGTATTTGCCACCTCCTTAAGCCCTGTACAGTTTTTTTTTTGTTAACCATAGAAAGTCTATAGGAGGGGTCTAGATGGAGACGACAAACCAATATACACTTCAATCAGCTTTCCAACTACCAGTGGTTGGACCAACACGTTTGGTAACATTTCTACTCTACCTTAAAATGCTTCCAGAGGATATAAATAAGAAGATAAGAAACACTGCTTGAGAGACATTGCGGTTCCTATGTAGAAGCACCTGCACAGTGACACCACATATTACAAATCATCTTTGTCCCTGCGTTCTGTGCCATCTGCTATAAAAGCAAGCCAAGCGGTAAAACGTCTGACAGGTGAACTGCAACGTTTACCAGGTTGCAATACAAGAGTTCTTATAGTAACCCCAGGGTCTTACCATTATAACAGGAGGACTGGAGAGAAGAAAAATGCTAGGAAAGCTACCGGAAGTTTAGTTGTTTTAAAGGATTTAAATGCTCCATAAACACAACATAAAAGACCTTTCGGATTGGAGAGAAAAAAAACAACAACAAACAAAAACCAAACATACACCTACACCCCGCCCCCCCCCCCCCCCTTATTTATATAAAAAAAATAGAGGAACAATAGACAAAAGTTATATACCTGGGGCAACGCTGTGTTGAGCTGCCTTTGTAATGAGTCCCGTTCATGGATCACTTCCTGTAGTTTGCCCTGATTTAACCCAAGTGTTTCCTGGGTCTCTCGTAGAGTATCCAGCAGCCTGTCTCTTTCTTCTAGCATTGAAACCATTAGTTGCTCAAAGTGAGAATCCGAATCTGGCTGTTGGGGGGAGCCCGATCCATGGCCTCCATTCCCCCCTGAAGGCATCTCAGCCTCGCTGATGGTTGGCATCACTTCGCACATCATCTTAACAAACACAAACAAACAACTCTCATTAAACAAAGTCTCATTACTGACATTTGCATAAATTGTACAATGCAATAAGATCAAAGTTTAACTGTCACCTAAACGTATGCGTCACAAACTAAAGGTGCAGATAGCTGTGTAGAAAGGTGGAAAACTCTAAAGAGGAGCATTGTGCAAAAGTCTAAACATCAGAATAACACTTATCAAATAAAGCTGTTCCATGTTTCTCCTAAAATACTGCCTCATGGATGACTTAAATTAATCACGAGCATAAGGGGACATCAGGGACGTCCTTATTACATGTGGCACTTTTGTTTATTTGAAATCTTGTTTTACAATGGGCAAACCGCACCTAGAAAAGCCTTTCTACACTGACGTACAACTACGAGGAGCACAACGTATCCCCATTAAAAATACAGGATGAGACCATAACCGCCAGCTTAATGATGGTGCAAAAACAAAGTCCTTATGCGATGTGGAAACTGCTGTTTGGCCCTCTACACAACTAGCAACATCCAGAGAAATGCACCTTTTCTGCCACTTTCTATCGTATCCATAATCTCACTCTACAAAGTTAAATTTGCACTGCTCAGCAAAATCAGATGCACCGTTGTGCCCCCTCAGTACTTCCTAAGGAATGCCCTCACTCTACCCGACCCCTGCCATCTGCAAATGCCTCCATCTTGCTCCATAAACCAGTGCCCCATGACAGAAATCTAGCTGCAAGGCACCTCCAAAAAGGATTATGAGCTCCGTAAATTAGGCCCACTGTGAATAAACAACAGGAACTTTTAAGTATTGCTTAGATAGTGTAGATCAGTGATGGGCAACAGACGGTTCCCCCCCCCCCCGAGCCTTCACTTGCGGACCCTCTGGTCCTTCCTAGCTTATTAGATGTGTTTGTTATAGCTTGTAACACTTGTTTAAAATGGTATGTTATTACAGATAGGTATCTCTTTCATTGTATATTGTTTAACTTATTACTGAGATTAAGGGCAATGTGGGGCCCTTTTTAAGGTTAGAGGGCCAACCATGCTATCCCCAAAGTGTTTCAGGTTGCCAATCATTGGTGTAGATCAAGTTTACATCATTAGTTAAAAAAAACCAAGAAAAAAAAAAACCACAACAATAAGGTAATTTAACATAAGTCATAACCTCACAAACAAGAAAATCAGCATGTACCATTATAACTGCACCAGAACACAACTGATTAAGTATATATTTATATAGTCAACAACTGATTCATGTATGAAAATACATCTACAGCATTTTATTTCTGAATCCACATAATTTGCCAAATGTTTGACTAATGCTAGAAAACTTCCAAAAACATACACTGAACTTGGTGACCACTAGAGTCTATACATCTATCTCAACAGATATGCAACTGGAAACAGATTTGTGGCACAGGCAAGCAGAGCAATGTAAACAAACTACAAGAGGTAAAAGAACGGACCATTCATCATCATCATCATCATCTATTTATATAGCACCAGCAAATTCTGTAGCGCTTTACAATTGGGAACAAACATTAATAAAACAATATTGGGTAGTACATACAGACAGAGAGGTAAGAGAACCCTGCTCGCAAGCTTACAATCTATGGGACCATTAGAAATAAATGTATTCTACAATAATGTGCGTTAGAGAATCATAGCACTGATATAATATATGCATCTATTCCATAAACATGGATGCATACAACACATTATACATCTCTACAATCTGGGATAAAAGTCCACGTTAAGCTATAAAATGAAGACAGTATGTAATGGAAACACAAGGTAAACAGGTAAATTATACTGTCTACCGATAATACGCATGACTACAAAGACAACATAGATAGATCAACATGACACAGGTGTAAACATATACAAAATATTATATATATATATATATATATATATAATTTTTTTTGCACCGATAATAGTCATGTTTATATACAAAAAACGTATGAGTCTACTATTATATATTATGACCATCTATATCTTAACACGATGCAGACAGCAGTATATAAAAACACAAAAGACATGTATATAAATAGTAAGGCCACAGTACACCATGTCCATATAAATACATTGAGAAAAAGACATAAGAATATACAACACTAATAGACATGCTAATATAAAACACAGAAACAACTAAGAGCAATAACTAAAATAGTATATTTGTTCACCAGGGCAACGCAGATTTTTAAATCTATTTTCAGCTCTATTAGGCTATTTTCTACCTCATTTTACGTAATCTGATCAGAAGAACGGTGGGAAACATGGTTCACACAAATTGGGGAAAAATACACTTTTAAACAGTCATCAGGAGTATGAACAAATAGACATGGCAAAATGAATGGTATAAGGCTATAATACATATAATAGGACCAGCTATACAGTACATAGAATGTAAAATACTAATAGATCTGACAATATTAATAGTATAAGGCTGCAAATATTATATATATATATATATATATATATATATATATATATATATATATATATATAATGACCACCCATACTGTATATACAATACTAATAGACGTGCCCATTTAAGTGGTATGAAAGTAAAGCCCAGCAGGTCAGATAACACATACATGGTAAGTATATAATATAATATAAATCTCTAGTATGAGGACACAATGTGACCCACAGACAGAGTCCATACACCGTATAATCACCTTGCTGTCTGCTCCCGGTCCTGCCCCCTATACTGACAGTGAGCTCCGTGCTGTGTACCGTGTAGCATGGACCGGGGCCGGTGGGAGTGGGGGGGGATCCCGGGCTTCGTGTACCGGAGGGGGGAATCCCACGGTCAGGTCCTGCGCCGGCCCCGGTGCGCCCTGCTGTCCCGTGTGACTTGGGCGGTCCCGGGTGGAGCGCAGGGTTGGGGGATCCCCTATTCGGTGTCCCGGGCTCCGTCAGGCCGCCTCTCTATTCCCGGCATACACCGCGGTGACTGGTCGGTGCGTGACGTGCCGGCATTCGTTGCGTCACGCGGTGGGCGGGGTCAGGACACGTTACCAGAGAAACGGGGGCGTGACACCATCCTGACATGTAACCAATGAGACGAGAGGGGGCGGGGATAGTGTGGTGAGAGCGGGCTGCTGAGAGACCGTAGTCAGACAGTGAGTGAGAGGGGTCTTCTGAGTGTGAGTGTAAGTGCTGAGACAGTGAGAGAGGTCTGCTGAGTGTGAGTGTAAGTGCTGAGACAGTGAGACAGTGAGAGAGGTCTGCTGAGTGTGAGTGCTGAGACAGTGAGAGGGGTCTGCTGAGCGTGAGTGTAAGTGCTGAGACAGTGAGAGAGGTCTGCTGAGTGTGAGTGCTGAGACAGTGAGAGGGGTCTTCTGAGTGTGAGTGTAAGTGCTGAGACAGTGAGAGAGGTCTGCTGAGCGTGAGTGTGAGTGCTGAGACAGTGAGAGGGGTCTGCTGAGTGTGAGTGTAAGTGCTGAGACAGTGAGAGGGGTCTGCTGAGTGTAAGTTCTGAGACAGTGAGAGGGGTCTGCTGAGTGTGTGTGCTGAGACAGTGAGAGGGGTCTGCTGAGTGTGAGTGTAAGTGCTGAGACAGTGAGAAGGGTCTGCTGAGTGTAAGTGCTGAGACAGTGAGAGGGGTCTGCTGAGTGTGAGTGCTGAGACAGTGAGAAAGGTCTGCTGAGTGTGAGTGCCGAGACAGTGAGAGGGCTCTGCGGAGTGTGTGCTGAGTTAGAGATAGCGGTCTGCTGAGTGTGAGTGCTGAGACAGTGAGGGGTCTGCTGTGTGGGAAAGAGGTGCTGGGAATGACAGTGAGTAGTAGACAGGTCTGTAGAGTGTCAGAAGTGATAGAGACAGGCGTATGAGAGAGTTAGCAGTGGGAAAGAGAGAGAGGGCTCTGTAGAGTGAGGAGTGGGAGAGAGGTCTGTTAAATGTGAGCAATGAAACGCTGATGAGTAAATGAACATCCTCATGTCTCATGTGGGTTGAACATCCCACATGAGACATTAGGGAGAGGTTTTGGTAAATGTGAAGAATAAGACAGAGGAGTGGTAAAGAGAGGGGTCTGTTCAGTTTCTTGAATGAGACAGTGAGGAGTGAGATGTGTTGAATGTAAGAAATGACACATTAGTGGCAGAGAGTGGGGTTTTTTGTGTGTGTCAGGAATGAGACAGGCAGTAGTGGGGGAGAGATGACTGTGTTGAGTGTCAGGAATGAGACAGTGATGCGTGGTAGAGAGAGGGGTGTGTTGAGTATTGGGAATGAGACAGTGAGGAGTGGTAGAAACATTGATGTCTTGGGTGTCAGCAATAAGACAGTGTGGAGTGGTGGAGAGAGAGGTCTGTTGAGTTAGGAAAATATGACCATGAAATGATGGAACCGAGGAATGGGGGAATCCATATCAAAAGAATTATTAGTTTTGGGTGACGTGCTTGGGAACCCAACTTTGGTAAAGTGTACTTTGGGAGTAGTTTGCTGTTTCAGCTGTCCTTTCCATCCAAAATGAAAGCAATTCATATATTTTAAACAGTTTAGAGTGTTGTAGAATTGTCCAGGACCTAAAAAAATATTTGAGGATATTAATATTGGGAACGTTTACCCTCCCATGCCTGTGAGCGCCAATCAAATTATTAAACCTGCCACTCAATGACACTATTAATGAACACCCTGCAGAACATGACTATTTACATTGAAATACACAACACTGCCCTTGTGTGGAACCCCAAAAGTGTTGGTTCCTAATAGAACATATTACATATCAGAACCAGGGAACCCCAAAGACAGATTCCAGTATCCCATCTGGTCAAGGTGCGTACCCTTGGTCTGAATGAACTGTTAATTGATATATCTGGTGTGTAATCCCACTTCACCCAATGAACCTTCTTGCACTGTGTATTTAATCACAGCTCTTTCAAAACTCCTAAAAATAGTTATAAATAATTGTATAGTATGCAACACGATATTCAAAGCAGGGAAGGAAACAATGCAATTATGTAAAAAGATCTATTTTAGAATTAAGACTCCCCTATCACATGGATCCAACAATGAAAGAGACAATTAAAGGGGTTGTCTGCTTTTGAACAATCCCCCTCTCTCAAATCCCCCTTACAGTTTTAAATAGAAGGGTCCTCCGTCCTGTCCCGTCCCCCCCCCCAACTCTAGAAATCTCCAGCACCCACCCACGCCTAGTTGCTGGGAGACTATTACACTGTGAGATGCAGGTGTTGATGGTCCAGTTCTGCATCACTTCTGTTCAGCTCTATGGCAGAGGACAGGGAGGATTCACATTTTCTGTACATTTATACATAGCTTTCTATAAAATATAACAGATCCGTGAAATAGTTTTTTTGATATCTGCACATTTTTTTAAATATGTTTGTGTAATAACTGAGGTTTGCCATTAATTTAATTAAAGATCTACTAAAAATACTATTAAAGTTTGCAGCAGGGTCCCTTTATTTTTGTTCTGTCTGGTAATTCTTAGGGGTATATTTACTAAACTGCAGGTTTGAAAAAGTGGAGATGTTGCCTATAGCAACCAATTAGCTTCTAATTACTATTTAGTACATTCTACAAAATGACAGCTAAAATCTGATTGGTTGCTAAAGGCAACATCTCCACTTTTTCAAACCTGCATTAGTAAATATACACTTGTACACTTGTCTTGTTTTATTTCTGTGCTTGGTGGACTATGCTGGTATATATAATTACATATTAAAAATAATAATTGAAGTTGGCTTACATCAAATAACTACTTATAATATTATAATATATAAATGTAAACTGTTCTGGAGTTTATCAAAACTGCAATCTTCCTGTCAGTAATCTCACAATAAAGGATGCAGTCATTCTGAAATTACAGATTACACCGAACACTCGTCTGCACAGCAAATTTAAATACAATGTCAAATATCTTTTATTTGTTATATCTCTTTTTCAAAATATCTCATTTCTATCAAGATTTGGGAACATTAGCACGTTTATTTGTGAATTTTATTAATAAGGTATTTATAGCATTTACATAGATGAAAAATGACATAGCACCACCTATAGTTTGCTCGAGAGTACTGCAGTCCAAGAGGATTTATTTTTTTTGATAAAAGATTATTATATGGCAATAAATTGTGACTAATGGAATGCCGTCTCTCTGCGATACCATAGAAAAATTCAGGAAAGCCCAACTGTAAAATGTTCACTGGGACCTAGAATCCTTCAGGTATCTTAATGTGTCTGTGCAACATTTATTTATTGCTATGCCGTAGATTGTAAGCTTGCGTGCTGGGCCTTCTTACCTCTCTGTCTGAATTACCCAGTATTGTTTTATTACTGTGTTTGTTCCCAATTGTAAAGCGCTACGGAATATGCTGGCGCTATATAAATAAATGTTGAGGATGATATGCCACATTAATTTGTTCAGTACTGATATATACAATGTAAATAATTACATACATTGGATGATTTAATATAGAATCTTTATCATTGCTCTAATTTTCAATGTTTTTAGAATATTCTACATGAATAAATTTGCAGTAGTATAGAGAGAGGTTGGAGGCATGACATGGCTCACGGAGGTTAGCAATAGCAGGTCACTGTTGTTATCTTGTCAAAGATAGATAAATGCAGCAGAGAAAGTAGTTTGTGCTGTGTTTGGAATGTAGCACAAATGTTATTCAAACAAATGATAATAGAGCTTTGTTTATATATCCATTCATATGACTCCATGTGATACATTGTGGTATTTTCATTTTCTCTCCTGTCTACGTCAGTTTTGCAGCATTTTTTATGTATTTGTGTCTGAATATTTTTTATTTGAAGGGCCTCAGATTCTATCTGAGAAGTTGACTTAATATGAAAATTATTCTTTTCATATTCACATATAGATATAGGTCACCATACCACAATGGGAGTTGAATAACCGCTGCACTTTAAATACAAGTTGACTTATATGAATGAGCTACCATTAACTTTCACTGGCTGATAACAGAGAGCAGCTGCTTGCACTCCTCTGCACAATACATTTCAAGAGATGGCAACATTTGATTATACATCTGTGAATGGCTAACGGATTTACGTAAAGTAGCTTGTATGATAGGTTAAGTCAGAGGTGGCCAAAAAGTCAATTACAATCTTGCAGTAGCAGGGCGTAAATAGATATTTGTGGGCCCCATGGCAACATTTTTTTAATGGCTCTTATGTGTTGGCAGCACGGTGGCTCAGTGGTTAGCACTTCTGCCTTACAGCACTGGGGTCATGAGTTCGATTCCCAACCATGGCCTTATCTGTGTGGAGTTCGTATGTCCTCCCCGTGCTTGGCTGGGTTTCCTCCAGGTGCTCCAGTTTCCTCCCACACTCCAAAAACATACTAGTAGGTTAATTGGCTGCTATCAAAATTTACCCTAGTCTCTTTCTCTCTCTCTGTCTGTGTGTGTATGTTAGGGAATTTAGACTGTAAGCCCCAATGGGGCAGGGACTGATGTGAGTGAGTTCTCTGTACAGCGCTGCGGAATTAATGGTGCTATATAAATAAATGGTGATGATGATGTAGTGGCGAAAAACTTATATATACAAATGGAGCTTTGACAGGAAAGGTCGGGCACCCCTATAGCAGCTGCACCCCCTTCACGTAAGGCAGTTATGCCTGTTACCAGTAGATCGCGGCCTGTTTGGTCGATTGCGACTACAGAACAGACTTGCCAGGTGTCACCATCGCCTCACCTGCCCTCTCGTGATTTGCAGTATTATGCAGTGGGGATTACTGCCACGAATAGCGTCTTTATGCCCCACTCGTGATCCAGTACAGTTCCCGCTCTTCCGGGAAGTCTCCCCAAAATTCGGAAGCATCCCAGACATCCTGGGAGAGTAGGCGAGTATGCTGTAGTATAGACACTCTACTTGTTGTCTGGGACTTTTTCTCTACTTGTCCCTATGTGAGAGAGCTGCATTGGTGTCTAGAATGGATTCAGAGGCTTGAGTACAACACAAGATTACAAATACAATATTGACACTGATGGGCTTTGTTTTTTTTTAGTAACGCTGGGTATACAAGAGTCTGCCACTTTGCAGCGTTATTCATAGGTTGTATAATTAAAGCATTAATGTCCTTTAACGATATTGCCTTCAGGTTTCCATTATTAATTCTGTTTTAGTGATCTGAGTGTAACCTTGTGCTGAGCAGATTAGGGCTACATAGGTGAAACTGTAACGAGGTTCTGTAATATATTTTGTTACTGAATGGGTTCAATACAAATGTATACTAGAACATATTTGCCTACTTTATCATTTGCGGCACCCTGTCCCCCTCCACACCTGCAATTCACCTCCCCTCCGGTATCTCCTGGAAGAGAGGTGAACTGCAGGTGCGGAGGAGGACAGGGTGCAGCGAATTGCTTCATTTAGACCCCACGCCCTGCGGAAAAAGGACACGAGCGCGGCGAATTTCATCATCGAGAGCCCTTGTCTGCAGGATGCGAGAGAGAATGGCCTCCTCTCCTCGTATCCAGGAGACCTATCTGGAATTCGGGAGTCTCCCCGACACTCTGGGAGAGCGGCAAATATGTGTTACCCTCATTTCTGATCAGCGCTGTAGTCTGTAAAAGTCTTACCAGTGGGAAGTGTGATGTCCATAGACAAATGTCTTCACCCACGGTCTAAGCTTTATCCCAAATATCTTTACATATGTATTCTCCTGAGACGTCTGCCTATCTGTGAACAGTGCTAGTATCTTTTTTTACATATACATTGGTTGAAGTGGGGGTGTATACGGTGGTATGTCATACCGCCACTTCTCCTACTGCCTTCATTGTAACACTTAGGGGTATATTTACTAAACTGCGGGTTTGAAAAAGTGGAGATGTTGCCTATAGCAACCAATCAGAATCTAGCTGTCATTTTGTACAATGCACTAAATAAATAAAAGCTAGAATCTGATTGGTTGCTATAGGCAACTTCTCCACTTTTCCAAACCCGCAGTTTAGTAAATCTAGCCCTTAAAGTCCATTCACTTACATTCCCATTACATTTTTCATACCGCCACTTGTACATTTTCACTTCGACCGCTGCGTATAAACTAAATTGCATTTTTGGTTTGAAGGCCCTTTAATAAATGTGTGTCATCCTTATTTTGTTTGACAGGCTGGCTTAAAATAACACAGTGAGAGAAGACACTTCTACCCATGGCTTGGACTCACCCTTTGTTAGTAAATGGCTGTGACCTGACTTTACTCCTGTACACAGTGCATCAAGTAGGAAGCTGGAGAGAGAGATAACAGTTAAGGAAGTGGAAGAATAAGAAAGAGAAGAGGCCAGAGGGCAGCAATCAGAGAGGTAATTGTTGCCTGTTTCCATTTAGAAAATAAGAAATGTTTAGAAATGCTTGTTACCCCCTTGGCTGTCATGCTGAAAATCTTGCTCATAACATAAAACTGATATCACGGGTGCAGGCAAGTTGCCACGTGTCTCACTGCATGACATTTCCTTTCCATCAATCTTATTATTACATATTTCCTGCAGGAATGTCTCTATTAAGAGGATTATTACTACTTCTCCTGTCTTCGGGGACTTCATTAAATGTATATCATATTGTTTTGTGTAAGATATTCATTTCCGTTTTGCAAAAATGTGTATTCATATGATTTGTATATAGATTTGTGTATATTTGACTTGTGTCCTGGAGGGGAGAGAAGGGACGGGCTGCATACAGTAAGATCGTGGTCACATAATTAGGACTTAATTAGATGGGGGTACATGCTCAGATAATCCTTTAGGAGGCATATCTGTTACATGTGCTGGAGGCTGGGGCAATGTTATGATAATGACAATTAGCAGCACTCTCTAGTCGTTTCTGATTAGTTGATTGCATGCATGATCCTCCAGTAGGTAGTACTTAAACCTTTAGCATGGTGGCTGCAATATATGACATTGCGGCCAATATTCACATTACTTAATTCACATGTCCTATTGAAGGAAAGAAAGATTAATTTCTGTGTGTGTGTGTGTATGTATCTATATATATATATATATATATATATATATATATATATATATTTGAGCATTTGTCTGTACATACAGAATAAAAACAATTGATAAGAACTTCATGCAGACAAAGAGAAGTGGCAGGTTCTCAACAATAAATACAATTAATAGATGAATTACTTGTGTGTGGTCAGGTGGTTTTACCTCAATCTACATATGCAGCTAAATCTTTAATTGCCTAAGTATCAACAATTTTACTTTTGAGTTATTCAAACCCTGACAGCCTGATCTGTCTGTTCTCCAGGCAACGGTGCCTGGATAACTTTAAACGTAAACATGGCTTGAGCAGTTTGTCAAGACACTAATGACGGCCTGGATCAGCTTGCAGTGAACTGGATAATGGTTCTCCAGGGACTTCCCCAGTTTTGAATAACTGAATAATCACAGAAGTTTCACTAATTACTTTGACCAAGTGGTGGATTATAAAAAGAGCACCAGAAAATGTAGCCTGTAGCCCAGAGACTTTGAAATAAAACAAGAGAAAATAAGCATGCGCTTGGCTAATCCCATAATATACATGGTACCAGCTGTGTGGCAATATAAACGCCCTATATGTATACCAAACAAATAGGCTGTGCGCTTCCTTACCACGCATATCTGGGTGTATCTAACAAATGAAAACGTGAGGTATTAGTTGGATATTTTTCACACTATCTATCTATCTGTCTGTCATTCTGTTTAATATATAGCTATCTATGGATCTATCTATCTCATATCTATCTATCTATCTCAAATCTATCATTCTGTTTAATATTTATAGAACTGTCTATCCCATACCTAATCTATCTATCGCAAATCTTTCTATCTATCTATCATTCTGTTTAATATCTATCTATCTAATCTAGCTATCGCAAATCTATCTATTTATCTCAGATAAATCAGATTCTAGCTGTCATTTTGTAGAATGTACTAAATAAATGATAACTAGAATCTGATTGGTTGCTATAGGCAACATCTCCACTTTTTCAAAACCCGCAGTTTAGTAAATCTAGTCCTAAGTGGGAATTTCTGGTCATTAAAAAATAACTGAGATCCAGTTTTTCCAAGAACTTGAGTTACCCGAGCGACCTTGATCGGCTACACGCGGCTGGCCTCCAGGCACATAAAGATAATAAAAGGGGTACATTACGAAATTACTTGTTTATTCAAAGTGGCATATATCTTAAGATACTTGGACCCCACATACTGTGTTGAAATTTAAGCCTATGATAGCTGTAAATGTATCATAATGCAATAGAGATTCCTGTCCTCATCATGTTGATGATGACGACTTTTAACGTGGAATAAAAAAAAAAAAGGGGGGGGAATAAATAATTTTTAAAAATGTCTTCCTTCCCCCAAAGTGATCGATGCTTCTTGCAAGGAAGGGTATGACCAGCATGACGTTTCTCTGCAGAAGCAGGCTATAATAGACTGGGCTGGTCACACTATAACAAGGAAACTACTTGTAGAACTACAAGTACCGGCATACCCATTGTTGCTAGAGCATGCTAGCGCTTGTGGAACTAATCCAGGACATACAAGAAATGCTTGAACCTGTAGTGTCCCATAAAAATATACTGTAAAGAAAAGCACAGACGCTGTGAAAAGATCCTTTCTGTAATCCTTTGTGTCCTACGACAAGTCTCCTTTTGTGCCAACCAGGTGTAGAAAAACACATTACTAGACGCACAAGTATCAATGAAAGAAAGAAAACGTTAAAATGTAGAAATGTGACACATGTCATGTAGACAACCCCGAAGTCCCCTCTTTAAGTAACTGATGAGTTGTTTAAAATGTGTGAGGGTCAAACAAGCGTTCCACAAGTGAATGCAGCCAGAACTTTGTAACTCTTTTTCCAGAGTGCACATTTGCCTCTTAAAAGGTTGCACAGAAGATTTGTATGGACGATCTCAAACCAGGACCTAAGAGTTCAACTCTGTATGCGCTAAGTGGAGAGACAAGCACACAATGAAATGCGCGCTATGTTTGCATATTCTTAGGCTAGTAAATGAGCTATGATGTCTATAGTAATATTTATGAACTTTAGGGTGAACAGTACTGTACACGATCAAGTGGAGAAACACAAGTTTATCATTGTACTATTCAGCTAATACAACTCTTCTGAATTCAATTAAACGTTCAGTATTATTTTCACGTTTTGTAGATCTAACACAACACTTACACTCCTGAGTCGCCATCATATAGCCTCTGAATTGTACTCCGGTTTGGAATGGGGTAGAAGCTGTTTTGTCAGCAGCACTTTGCAGAGTTTGACGGTATATCTGTTACTGCAGGTAGATGTAAGGAATGCCTGGTATGTGGAATTCCAGAAACTCCACTCCAGGGAACCCACAGCTGTCTTTCCAAACACTTGCAGGAGTCCTGTCTTATAACTATTTTGCAGTTGTGCCACGAATGTGTACTGATGAGCAGGAGCGGTGTTAGAAATATGGGGGAACAGTGGAAAAATCAAGGCAGGAGCCTCATCATTATTCTCAATTTTAAAAAAGCTTGTTCATAATACCCCTTAGAAAAAAAAGTAATTAACAACAGTGCAAAACAAGCAGCTGGGCAAAACACCTAGTTGTCTGCTTAGCTCATTCATAGGTGCGTGCCCACATACAAATTTTTGCAACTTCCCACCAAAAACACAATTTGCGCCTACTTTTGTGGTGGTTGCGAGTCCAACTAGAAAGGTACATGAGTGGTTAGAGAGAGGAAATATGTCAAAGTCCTGTTTAAATTTGACAATGCTATTTGATCAGCCAGGAACTGGACCGGATTAGTATCCATATTATAGACCAAAATGAATGTTCAGGACTGATGGTATAAAACTCCCTAGGACTAGAGAGATGTCCTAGTGCAGTGATGGGCAAACTACGGCCCGCGGGCCAGATCCGGCCCACTTAGAGGTTCTATCCGGCCCGCCAATATTTTAAAATATTTCATTGAAATATGCATAAAATGATTAGAGTCGACCCTGTGTGTCAGAACCTTCATTTTTATGCCTTCCCAGCTATTTCCTCCATTACACTTCATCCTCCTTCCTAAAAGGACACTTCGTATGTCAATCACTCGAACACCTGCCCGCCCCCTAATGGCTGAAAGTCATGTGAGAAGAGATGGGCTTTTCGTTCCAATCTCGTTTCCGCTGTGTAGTGTGTATAAACTTCTGACCAATCCACAACAGTGAGTACGAAATTACAGTCATTGCTCACGACAACATGGCTGTAAAAAGTCGCTAAAGGGACGTCCGCTCTTCCCTTTATCGTCCTAAACAAGGCTAGTGTGTATGCAGTCCATGGACCGAGCGATCGGACCATCGATCACATGTAAAATCGCTCGGTATATAAAGTTGGTGGAAATTTCTGTAGTGTGTACCCAGCTTAAGGCGGATTTCGATTGGCTGCTGTGTTGTCAGTTAGTGGCTCACCAGAAAGACGGATCTGCAACAACCTGCTGAAATAAGTGCTGTGTCTGTACGATCGCTGCACTTATAGAGGTAACACTGCTATATAACACCCTCCCATCCCATTCAAAAAAATTGTATTATATATTTCGATATTTGAGTTTTTTAATAAATTATATTCGCCTAAAGTTTTTCTTTTTTATTTGGCCCGCTCCTGAAAAAGTTTGCCCATCACTGTCCTAGTGGATCTCCTAACTTATGCAACCACCTGGTCAGGTTTTCAGGAATCAGCCAGTCATCTGTTGCCTTTCTATTTTTAAAGCGGCAATGCCGCTTCCTATTCGACCTAAGTATTACACTTAGGCTTAAGTGTAACAGGTCGGATGAGAAGCGGCATTGCCGCTTTAAAACTAGTGATACAAAGGTCGCAATTGAAAAGTACGTAGAAACAAGATGCCGTTCTTACTAGGGATCGTGATTTGTTCTCACACTGCCGGGAACTTCTTCTGTCATTGTTAAGGTCAGTCATCATTTCTTCTAAGTCAGGGAAGACATTTTAATTTTTTTTCCCTTCGTGGTAGTCACGGTCGGTGTTATCAGCACCGTTAAAGTGACTACCACCGCGGCATAGCCGCAGGAGGAGGGAGTGCATAGTACAGGGAGGTCACACGGCAAATCCACAGGAGGAGGGAGTGCATAGTGCAGGGAGGTCACACAGCGTACCTGCAGGAGAAGGGAGTGAATAGTGCAAGGAGGTCACACAGCGTACCTGCAGGAGAGGGGAGTGCATAGTGCAGGGAGGTCACACAGCGTACCTGCAGGAGAAGGGAGTGCATAGTTCAGGGAGGTCACCCAGCGTACCTGCAGGAGAAGGGAGTGCATAGTGCAGGGAGGTCACACAGCGTACCTGCAGGAGAAGGGAGTGCATAGTGCAGGGAGGTCACACGGCGTACCCGCAGGAGGAGGGAGTGCACAGTGCAGGGAGGTCACGTGGCATACCCGCAGGAGGAGGGAGTGCACAGTGCAGGGAGGTCACGTGGCATACCCGTAGGAGGAGGGAGTGCACAGTGCAGGGAGGTCACGTGGCATACCCGCAGGAGGAGGGAGTGCACAGTGCAGGGAGGTCACGTGGCATACCCGCAGGAGGAGGGAGTGCATAGTGCAGGAAGGTCACACAGCGTACCTGCAGGAGAAGGGAGTGCATAGTGCAGGTAGGTCACACAGCGTACCTGCAGGAGGAGGGAGTGCATAGTGCAGGGAGGTCACACGGCGTACCCGCAGGAGGAGGGAGTGCACAGTGCAGGGAGGTCATGTGGCATACCCGCAGGAGGAGGGAGTGCACAGTGCAGGGAGGTCATGTGGCATACCCGCAGGAGGAGGGAGTGCACAGTGCAGGGAGGTCACGTGGCATACCCGCAGGAGGAGGGAGTGCACAGTGCAGGGAGGTCATGTGGCATACCCGCAGGAGGAGGGAGTGCACAGTGCAGGGAGGTCACGTGGCATACCCGCAGGAGGAGGGAGTGCACAGTGCAGGGAGGTCACGTGGCATACCCGCAGGAGGAGGGAGTGCACAGTGCAGGGAGGTCACGTGGCATACCCGTAGGAGGAGGGAGTGCACAGTGCAGGGAGGTCACGTGGCATACCCGCAGGAGGAGGGAGTGCATAGTGCAGGAAGGTCACACAGCGTACCTGCAGGAGAAGGGAGTGCATAGTGCAGGGAGGTCACACAGCGTACCTGCAGGAGAGGGGAGTGCATAGTGCAGGGAGGTCACACAGCGTACCTGCAGGAGAAGGGAGTGCATAGTGCAGGGAGGTCACACAGCGTACCTGCAGGAGAAGGGAGTGCATAGTGCAGGGAGGTCACACAGCGTACCTGCAGGAGAAGGGAGTGCATAGTGCAGGGAGGTCACACAGCGTACCTGCAGGAGAAGGGAGTGCATAGTGCAGGGAGGTCACACGGCGTACCCGCAGGAGGAGGGAGTGCACAGTGCAGGGAGGTCACGTGGCATACCCGCAGGAGGAGGGAGTGCACAGTGCAGGGAGGTCACGTGGCATACCCGTAGGAGGAGGGAGTGCACAGTGCAGGGAGGTCACGTGGCATACCCGCAGGAGGAGGGAGTGCACAGTGCAGGGAGGTCACGTGGCATACCCGCAGGAGGAGGGAGTGCATAGTGCAGGAAGGTCACACAGCGTACCTGCAGGAGAAGGGAGTGCATAGTGCAGGTACGTCACACAGCGTACCTGCAGGAGGAGGGAGTGCATAGTGCAGGGAGGTCACACGGCGTACCCGCAGGAGGAGGGAGTGCATAGTGCAGGTAGGTCACACAGCGTACCTGCAGGAGGAGGGAGTGCATAGTGCAGGGAGGTCACACGGCGTACCCGCAGGAGGAGGGAGTGCACAGTGCAGGGAGGTCACGTGGCATACCCGTAGGAGGAGGGAGTGCATAGTACAGGGAGGTCACACAGCGTACCTGCAGGAGGAGGGAGTGCATAGTGCAGGAAGGTCACACAGCGTACCTGCAGGAGAAGGGAGTGCATAGTGCAGGGAGGTCACACAGCGTACCTGCAGGAGAAGAGAGTGCATAGTGCAGGGAGGTCACACAGCGTACCTGCAGGAGAAGAGAGTGCATAGTGCAGGGAGGTCACACAGCGTACCCGCAGGAGGAGGGAGTGCACTGTGCCTTTCCTCCTTCCTCTGTATGGTGCTCCACCTCTTTCACGTTGCTCCCCCGCTGCTCTACACTGTTACATTTATCGTTACCTATTGCATATTAGCTCCTAAATGTTGAGTGGATGAAACCCTATAATATACTTTTGATTGTGACTGCTGTAACATCTGTCAGAGCTAAATACAAAATATAACATTTTAATCTGTTTCAATTAACATTTCAGACATTTACATGAATTGTTGTTTTTTATCATATAAAGCAAACTGATTGCTGCAAAATGATTATAAGTGTCAGTCAAGTGACAGATTATGTCAGTACATGTCTATCTGTGATGCATTGTAGTAAGGATGCAATGTGTTTATTATATTATTATTATTCAATTTATGTATTAAACATTAGTCTTTGATGCTGCCTCTCCCCTTCTTGGATGTAGCAGTGTTATAATGGTGTTATAAATGGAATAATGTCCCCCCTACTGTAAATTATAAGTGTATTAGAAATTACAGAGGCGTTCTATGACATACAGGTCACAGAACGCAGAGGTGATTCAAATATTTATAATCATTTATAAAATGGGGTATATTATTATTATTTAATATATACAGGAGACTATCCATTGATGTGTATTATAAATCTATTACATTAAATACTCTGCCTATTTCCTTATTATGTGCTAATTATGTAAGAGTAGATGAGTATTACTTCTGCGTCAAAGCAAAAAATACATTCTTGTACGTTTCTGTCGCTTTATGTGGAGTCATTCCTACCTTATGATACATGCAACTTTAATTCTAGCACATAAATGCGTCTGATACAAAAAATGTGTCCGTCATCAATTTGCAAACGTGGCCATGCCTATGGAATGTGCTAAGATCCACCTCCTAAAAGGCAAAATGATACAACTCGCAAATTAAATAAATGTTGAAGTCAAAATCAGCTGTATCTCTAATGGGTCTGGTTGACTTGTGTCTCCACCCCCCACTGTACTGAACTGTACACGCGCAATTACAAATATGGATGAAGTTTCTTCTGCAGAGAGTGATAATTTTAACACAAGACTCATTTTTACTTGCAGCAAATGGACACTTGAAAATCAGGTCCATTGTGTACAAATTTACTGCTGGCGTCTCAACATTTAGGAAATTTTCCATAGATCCATTTCTTAGATTGTAAAAGACTCCTAAGCACATTCGCCCTGAGCTACTAATTTTGTCCACCACTGAGAACAGTCATGTAGATAGAGGATATATATTTATCATCAGTTATTTATATAGTGCCACTAATTCCGCAGCGCTGTACAGAGAACTCATTCAGCTTACAGTCTAACATACATACAGACACACACAGACACAGAGAACGCACTCACATCTGTACCTGCCCCATTGGAGCTTACAGTCTAAATTTCCTAACACACACACACACACACAGACTAGAATCAATGTAGATAGCAGCCAATTAACCTACTAGTATGTGTTTTTTTTGGGGAGTGTGGGAGGAAACTGAAGCACCCGGAGGAAATTCATGCAAACACGGGGAGCACATACAAACTCCACACAGATAAGGCCATGGTCGGGAATCAAACTCATGACCCCAGTGCTGTGAGGCAGAAGTGCTAACCACTAAGCCATTGTTTGATTTTTTATTTATTTTTTTAACTTCAATAGTATTTTTATTATTAATTTTTCAAAAATTATGGGGTACAGAAAGAAGAAAGGGATGGGGGGTAAGGAAAGGACACAAAAAAAAAGGGGAAGGATTGAAGGGGTACATAGTGGGGGGAACACATTAAACAATTCTGCTGTTAAACCATATTGAACACATGAGGGAGGGAACCTAATAGGATCCCTTCCAATTCGTGAAAGTTACACTGGTCGAATGGTCACCATGGAACTACTAATAGGGACATTGGGGAACTTCGTTAAGTGTAGGAGATGCAGGTAGTAAATCAGAGTCTATTCGGTCTGGACGCGCTCCCTCTCCGTCCGTAACATACACATGCCAGCCATTGTTTGATTTTTAATAGCTGCTAATATATGTCACTGAGACATCTTTTTATCATTAGCGAAAAAAACCTAGAGTCAGCGAAAATGAGAGTTTTCGCTAGATTTAGGGAGCCCCCTGGCTGGTGGAGACTATCCCCTGTGGCAGTCTTCGCCGGGGGCCTCCAGCAATGCTTCCCCATGCAAAGCATGTGCAAGCCTTTTTATCACAGACAGCGGCAGTACAAGTACTTCCCCCCGATACCTAACGTCATTGTAGGTGTTAGTCAGGGGACTGCATGGAAAAAAAGCTTTTTTTCTTTTTTATAAATTTTTTTTTTTTTTTTTTTTTTTTTTTTTACTGGAATCTAAAACTGAATTACCAAGTCCAGTCTTCTAGTTTCAGTGCAGATGCGCGAGTGGTGTGCCAGGTCACACATGGGCAGACCTCTCTTACTGCCACCAGCCAGTGTCGCTGAGGAGCTGAGCATCGCTCAGCTGCTTCGGTGCAATTTCATTCATAAAATGCGCTGTAGATTTTATATCACTGAGATGAACAGTGCTAGATAATCTTCATAATGGAGGGGTTAAAATAGACCCCTCATTGTTTTTAATAATTCCATTTATTCATTATTGTTATTTAGCGGTTATTTTGCATCCTGTAATTTACACCAATCTCCTAACATAGGTTAATATATCGCTGCTTTATTAGTTGGACTGATATCCATGAGACGGGGGAACGTTCAGGCAATTCTCCCTGGTTGTCACTGACAAGTCTGTCGCAGTTTGTACCATTGTTTTGCAGCCTAAATGGTTCCATTAATTGCACAGCAATGTTTATCTAACTGATCTAGCGTAATAATATGATTATTTCCCCCCACTGGAATGTTGCATGCTCCTAAGCAACACAAAACAGCTGTTTGAGAGAATGACAAAGATTGGCTGTACGTTCCCACAATGCACAGCAAATGCTGATTTGACTGAAATTGTACACTGCTTTAAAATGCTATTTTTGGCCAGTTTTTCACAGCTGGGCCAGAAGCCAGATCTGAATTGGATAGGACTGCTCAAAATAGCATAAATCATTCCTAAACATTTTCTTTTTTTTTTTCTTCTTTGTAACAAACTTAAAACAGGAGGCAAGCCAAGAGCATTCCGTTGGGGTTTTTGTGTTTAAGGGTGCCAAAGGCTCAAACATGGAGCATGGCAATTACCATATTTAGCAGAGCCTCTCCTGGTCTCCATATTGTCATTTGTTAATTTAGTATTTTCTCTGGAAAACACCCAGTTTTCTCTGCGGCGGATTTGTAAGCCTGGAACAGTTAGTGGATTGGTGTGGAAAACAAAAAAATCACATTACAGGTCTGCAGTGAACAGGACATGTTATACATAGAATGGATTTAACCCTTTACATTCCAGATTGTTGGGAACGTTTTCTCTCATACATCTGAGAATTTAGGCTTCACCCCCTTTGAATACATTACTATTTGTACAAAGGGTAAAAAAAAAAAATTCAAGATAATTTTTAAGAATTAAAATGTTATTTCTGACATATAAAATGACATAAAAAATATTGTTTTTCATTTCTTTTTTTTGTTCTACATAAGCAATGCATCAAATAAAATGGTCAAAACTAGCATACATTTTAAAACTCTGGACTCTCTGGAATGCATCAATGTCATAAGTTTCAGGGGCAAACGCAGGATTTGCAGAGGGGGGTTTCCACACCACGCCGCCAGTGGGCATGACCAGCATGCATGGGGGCGTGGCTATAATTTTAGGCAGTTCTTGGCTGCTCTCCAACTCTCCCTATCCCCATAATATACATGGGCAATGTTGCGTGCACTACTGTTAGGTGCACGCAGCTCTCCCTATTCGAGCAGAGCCGTGTGAAGCAGGGGCAGGGTCCAGCCACCTCAATTATACAGAGCCCCAGGCTTGGAGGGGGGTTTCCAGGCACTAGGAAACCACCCCTCGGTTTGCCTATGAGTTTAGCTTCCATTATATGTGAGGGCAGCGCACCCTCCTAATGTCATAGTGATAAACCTAGAAAATATTCATAAAAATACTCCACATAATCAAGGTTTTCATTATAATTTCTAATATTCACGTTGATTACTGCTGCCCCCTACTGTACAGTGAAGAGAAAATATTTAAATTTAATGATTTAAAAAAAAAAAAATTATTTCTTTTTACCTTTTATGGAAGACACACCCCTTCCAATCCAAAAGAAAGGGGGAACACAATCGTTACTGTCCAGCGGCAGCATAAACTAGCAATAAAGAGGTTTCCTTGTATGTTAGTGAACACTCTCAACTGTCCTCCCGAGGTCCATCGATCTCTAGCCAACAGTGGTGTATTTTAATTAGAGACTGGTCGTATCCAGCATTGACTACATGTTCCGTGCAGACTTTTCCTGGTTTGGGGGTTCCCTGTTAATTGCACAGTTGCTTAAGGTGATTGTTGACCCTGGGATATATTCAAGCTTTATCGCTTAAGGCTGGGTAGTAGAGATGGAATATGGGGGTCCCCTCTCCTGCTGTATTAGACGTCGAAAATATACAAACAGCAAATGGGAAGTGTGTGGGTAATTTAAAGTTGTCATATTCACCTTAAACAGCTGCAGGTGGGTCTGGCTGCTACACTGCTGAGAACCTGTCACCCCCGTGTATGTGTTGGGGGTGGGGATGGGGCGAGTCAATGTCTTTTTCCCTGTCTTCTTCATATTTTCTTAGTGGGAAGTTCTATCAATAATCCTTCTGTTCAGTTATTGCAATATTTTATTGTATAACAGAAAATGATTTTGTCTGTTTAAAAAACAATTAGTATTTTAATATGTGGCACTACTGGTTCCAGCAAGCTCTTGCAGCACAAACTGCTTCAGTATGTAGAACTACAAGTGCCAGCATACCCATGGCTGTCATAGCATACTGGAGCTTGCAGAACTACTGGAACCTCTAGTCCCGCATAGGCAGCATGGTGGCTCAGTGGTTAGCACTTCTGCCTCACAGCACTGGGGTCCTGAGTTCGATTCCCAACCATGGCCTTATCTGTGAGGAGTTTGTATGTTCTCCCCATGTTTCCGTGGGTTTCCTCCGGGTGCTCCAGTTTCCTCCCACACTCCAAAAACATACTGGTAGGTTAATTGGCTGCTAATAAATTGCCCTTAGTCTCTCTCGGTCTGTGTGTATGTTAGGGTATTTTAGACTGTAAGCTCCAATGGGGCAGGGACTGAAGTGAATGAGTTCTCTGTACAGCGCTGCGGAATTAGTGGCGCTATATAAATAAATGGTGATGATGATGATCATGAAATCACCCTCACCAAAGTAAAAGTCCTTTAATGGAAGTAAATATTCTCTAAATCCCCCCTTCTCAACTGGTAAACCGAAAGGGATATCTGTTCCTCAAGTTCACTCCCTGGGTGTCATCCTCGATTCCTCCCTCTCCATCAATCCCCACATTCAGTCCCTCTCCCAAACCTGACGTTTCTACCGTTGCAGTATCTCCAAGGTCAGACCCTTCCTCACCTGGGACGCAATAAACGGAGGAGGGACCAGCCACCATACAGTGCTCAGCTGGCACCCCAGATGGAAGTACCTGGTCTGATTGGCCCCCTGAGAGAGGAGGTGCCCGGTATATGTGTCCACCCTTTATCCGGCTCTGGCTTCGCTCCCAGGCTCATATCATCAACTATGGGTTTATTTGCTGTGTTCGTGGCTATCTTCCAATGAAAGGCATAACATGAAACTTGCCCGTTTCTTCCCTGACTCGAGTACCCGCTACAGATACCTTTTAATGCATGCAAAACTAAATGTTTTGGATGGAGTTAAATGTAATGCTAGAAAAACTAGTTCTACTTTCCAGATCTGTCAGGTCTCCTTAATGCACCAATGACCTAGCACTACATTCCTCTGTCCTACTGAGGTGGGCTTCTATAATAAACACAGCAGTGTTGTCAGTGCCCCTCCCCCATGAACTTCCCAGTCACCTGAACAACACTCACCCATTTCATTCTAGCAAGTGGTAGGAGAGGGATCAGCCAGGTCATATGATGAAAGACCCAGGTAAGTAGAACTATTGCAGCTTAACTTATTGTACTCACACTTACTTAATTTTTGTTCTCCCGGAAGGGCCGGCATAATGACGCATCTTGTCCTGCGTCATTTTGCCGTGAGGCGAGATACGGGAGAATTACCTGCTCTCCCGGGAGTCCAGGAGACCTACCCGGTATTCGGGGAGAGTGGGCAAGAATGATTGAACTGCACCAAAATCTAAATTAAACATCCTTTTTTTTTACTACTTGCACCACAAATTAATGAAAGGCTCCTGAAACTAAATTGCACTTGTGCTAGTGTAAACTGTATCTTTTACCGCTCACATACTTGTAGAAGTGTCAAAAATATTTGACATTTTGCTTGAACTTGCTGTGTAGTAAAGTGCAGCCTATTGTTAGCCATTTCATCATAATCATCATCACCATTTATTTATATAGCGCCACTGATTCCGCAGCGCTGTACAGAGAACTCACTCACATCAGTCCCATTGGAGCTTACAGTCTAAATTCCCTAACATTCACACAGACAGACAGAGAAAGAGACTAGGGTCAATTTTAATAGCAGCCAATTAACCGACTAGTATGTTTTTGGAGTGTGGGAGGAAACCGGAGCACCCGAAGGAAACCCACGCAAACACATGTCACTGCTTCCCTAAAGTATGGCAAAGTGTCTACACATTGTACAGCTCCCCTTCATGGCAGACAATGGCATTCAGCTAACACTTGTTTGAAGGCTACGGCAAAAAATGTACAAACAGTATCATCATTATTTGTAAGTTCCGGCATAACTCCACAGCGCCGGAATACTCAGCCAGCCCATTAAAAAAAACAAGTGTTCAGTGCCTACTATCAGTGTGTTCCCGATAGTGACAAATAATGTCTGATTATCTCATTCAAGATATGGTGAAGTGAAGCCGCAGAGTGTGTACATGGTGCTTGCTAGTCTTCTGTAAGTGGTCCATGTGAGCTGTGACCAGCAGGGGGCACTATAACCACCGTCCACTATGAACAGAAAACAGACAACTTCCCTACCCTGATAAATGTTATAGCTGTGCTTTTATTTGGGTCAGGTTGTCTTGACCTTACGAACGTAACTGTGGTTTATTTTTTCCCCTTTAAAATCCCAGTCACACAACAGAGCAGCTGGTTATGTGATCAGTGCTATTATGTGAAAACTGAAATTCTCAGCATGGCTTCTCTGAGAGACCGGCACAAAGTAGGAAAAAGTGTTTTTTTTTATGTGTAGGGTATGTGTGGTTGTTTTTAAATAAAGAAAATAATTTGTAACTTCAAGGACCACTGGTGAAATTTCTATCCAATTTCGGTGTACAAACCAGCGTCAGGGAACAGGAGTAAAGCTCTTCAACATTATAACAACAGCTGCATACTATCTGATAACAGGTCATTCTGATTGGTGGGGGCGGTGAGTTGAGTGTATAATGTGTTTAATCAACAAGTTTGTAACATTTTTCATTTATTTAAAAACATTGAGTGTATTTGTCACAATATTCTGTACTGGATATTATAATGAGGGAATCTAGTAAAGGGCAAGTTTATTCAGCTATTTCAAATCATTGAAAATTGTAAAATTAAAATTCTGAATGGGCAGAACTCTTATCTAGTAACTATTGATTTTTCTCTGACTAATAAAAAAAACAAAAGTGGGACAACCAGTGACCCTCAGCCTGGTCACCCCCAGGGCTTGATCCTCTAGGGCAGGGGTAGGCAACCTGCGGCTCTCCAGGTGTTGTGAAACTACAAGTCCCAGCATGCTTTGCCAGTAGACAACCAGCAGATAGGTGGCAAGGCATGCTGGGATTTGTAGTTTCACAACACCTGGAGAGCCACAGGTTCCCTACCCCTGCTCTAGGGTGAGGGTTCAAATGTTCGGGCAAACCAGCCCTCTGCCTTCAGACAACTATGTTCCTAATTAAATACATTTCAAATTCACTTTCACCGTATATTAAAAATAGACTTAAACGGAAGTCCCTTATATAATTGTTATGATTATAGCCTAACCAGGATAATTGGGAAAATAATGTTTGTTGTCATATATCCTCATATATTAAGTTACTTTAAGTTTTCAGCAAATCACTGTGTGTATCAAATAAGGTGTTAATGTATTATACCGAACGAAACAGACATACTTGTGAGGTCACCTTACCCTGATTGTTGACTCAGATATTCCCTGTTATCTATCAACTCTCTTTTATTGCCTAGTAAAGAGTTCTTAGATTAGCTAAACTGCCTTCTGCCAGGAAGAACCATGGTTCAGTCATCCCAAGTACAGTATTATTATTATTATAGATGTGTAATGCACCACAGCCCTCCGCAATGCTGTACAGTGGGGAAAACAGGGCATACCAGGTAGACAAAATAAATGCAGATATGACAACATAGGGTATTAAGGACCCTGCTCATGAGAGAGCTTACATTCTGTGGAAGAGGGCACATCTGAAACAAGAGGAGAAATTGTGGCTCAGAGTGGAGATTGGGACAGGTAAGGTGGGGAATAAGGTAGGCTCTAATATGGATATGGGTTTGCAGAGAGCGTCTAAAGATTTGTGAAGGCTGTGGAAAAGCCTGATTGGGCGTGGTACAGAATACATAAGTGAGGAGCAGCACAGGAGTAGTCTTGTAGGCGGGAGAAGTGGTTATCCGAGACAAGACAAGGGGCAGAGATAGATCTAGGAGGGCGGGAGGGAGAGTATTCTGATATCATCATCAGCTATTTATATAGCGCCACTAATTTGTGGCGCTGTACAGAGAACTCACATCAGCCCCTGCCCCATTGGAGCTTACAGTCTAAAGTCAGTAGCATACACAGACTGAGACAGACAGAGAAAGAGAGACCAGGGTCAATTTGAAAGCAGCCGGTTAACCTACTAGTATGTTTTTGGGGTGTGGGAGGAAACCCACACAATCACGGGGAGAACATACAACCTCCACACAGGTGAGGCCATGTTTGGGAATCGAACTCATCACTGCTTGTAGAGCATGTTGTCATAGCGCGGTGACGATAACAGCACGGTGGCTTAGTGGTTAGCACTTCTGCCCCACTGGTGTCAATTCCCGACCATGGCCTTAACTGTGTGGAGTTTGTATGTTCTCCCCGTGTTTGTGTGGGTTTCCTCCGGGTGCTCCGGTTTCTTCCCACAATCCACAAACATACTGGTAGATTAATTAGCTGCTATCAAATTGACCCCAGTCTGTCTGTGTATGTTAGAGAATTTAGACTGTAAGCTCCAATGGGGCAGGGACTGATGTGAGTGAGTTCTCTGTACAGCGCTGCGGAATTAGTGGCGCTTTATAAATAAATAGATGATGATGATGATAAGCAGCTTATCTGAGGCTCAAATACAGCAGCAATGAAGAAGGTCACAGACTGCTCACGTAAAAGTGGCCCCTAGGATACAGGGCCATAGTTCTTTCCTGATTAAACCCATTCTTGAGGGAGTTTCTGTTCCATAAGTGGAGTCTGCGATCTTATTTATTGGTCCAAGAATTATCATGCAGAATTCTAAACCCCATCTTTGCTATAAATGTTCAGTATTTACAAATAAATAACAGTCGATTTTACTCTTTTTTTTATTTTTCAGTCTGAGCCAACATGTTATTCAGTGTGATCCAGGTGTTGATGCAAACACAGATCAAAACAAAATTCAGCACCATCATGATGGTGTTAAAACGCTGGGCACTGTAATGTGTGTGTAGGGTCCCATACATTGGATCTGTACTGTAACAGTCAAACACACTAGTACTCACCAGCGAGTAGTCTTGGTACATAAACATAGATACAATGCTTCAAGGGGCTGTTGTGTGCTTGAATTGGACTCTCCATGTTTTCATGCCTGCATATGTTTTATGCATCTATTCTGCGTGTACCAATACTCATTGTAGTTCATTAGCAAATCAATTACACTGCTTTGTTTAAGAAGCACTTTGCAGAGAGTCAGAATGTTTCATTACTGTAGTATATATTCCTTCTTCTAGTGACAATGCAATGCTATTGTCATGAGGACAATTACATACATACACATCTACAAACAACAATTTTTGTGAACAAGAACTAATACGAGTTTTACTGCTCAGTGCTGCTTGCAGCTTTGTACAGAGGAAATCCTAAAGGCAAGTTATCATCTGCCGGTCATATCTAAATATGGGGTCACTTCAACGACTCTGGATGAACTATAAAAAAAATCATGTTTCTCAGCATTCACATTTGGCCAATTTAAGCCCCCCCAATCCACCCAGACCAGTCCCCAAACGAACTTGGCCAAGCACCTTTGACCCTGGATCATGTCCACACGATCGTAGACGTACACTGGAGAGTGGCTGACGTTGAACGCCTGCTTTCGCACCAACCTTCTTTAACAACTGGGACAACGTTTCATACGCCGGACTTCCCGCATCATTTCTAGGCGGTCCCATGGCTGAGATTAAGCCCATCGGTCACTTTTTCTGCCACGAGCCTCAGTTTACAGCATTCCAGAGCGTGCATCAGTGCAGTGACACTGGCATCGTCTCTCTTCTTTTCCCTCCATTTGATCAGGCATTGCATTAGTTGTTCCCGCATGTTACGAGGATGGGCATCCATAACTTGCTCCATTATAGGATCGGTCATCCCGAGTGAGCGCATCAACCTCCTCCAGTCCCTCCCAACGTTATCGCAAATGATGTCAAACGCCCGGTCCAACTGGTCTGTGGGAAAAATTAAAAGTATCCACAATGACTGTATAGTATTTAGAGGGCCGGGGAGTGTTCTTGGGGTAATTATGGGGACTCATTAAGGACAAATACCACGTTTAGAGACTAACTGTAAATGCATGTTATGAGTTGTCTGATAAACCAGATTATATAATTTTAAATTAAATTGATGTGACTACCAGGCAGATTGAGACCGAACTGGGCATTGGGCAGCCTTTTATATCACACCTTTTTTCAGATTTTACACCTCATCATCGGGTACTTTATTTCAGTTGGTATTTCTTCATACTACATGTTCATATCCCATGTGCAGGGAACACACAAACCACAGTGTTTGCATCACCCAGCGTTTATATACAGTACACGGTGCCACCATAACCCAGCGTTTATATACAGTACACGGTGCCACCATAACCCAGCGTTTATATACAGTACACGGTGCCACCATAACCCAGCGTTTATATACAGTACACGGTGCCACCATAACCCAGCGTTTATATACAGTACACGGTGCCACCATAACCCAGCGTTTATATACAGTACACGGTGCCACCATAACCCAGCGTTTATATACAGTACACGGTGCCACCATAACCCAGCATTTATATACAGTACACGGTGCCACCATAACCCAGCATTTATATACAGTACACGGTGCCACCATAACCCAGCGTTTATATACAGTACACGGTGCAACCATAATCCAGCGTTTATATACAGTACACGGTGCCACCATAACCCAGCGTTTATATACAGTACACGGTGCCACCATAACCCAGCATTTATATACAGTACACGGTGCCACCATAACCCAGCGTTTATATACAGTACACGGTGCCACCATAACCCAGCATTTATATACAGTACACGGTGCCACCATAACCCAGCATTTATATACAGTACACGGTGCCACCATAACCCAGCGTTTATATACAGTACACGGTGCCACCATAACCCAGCATTTATATACAGTACACGGTGCCACCATAACCCAGCATTTATATACAGTACAGTGCCACCATCAATCAGCGTTTATATACAGTACATAATGCCTTCATCACCTAACATTTATATACAGTACCGCCATCACCCCAACATTACACAGAATAGACAGTACCAGCATCATCCAAGGTTTATATAGACTACACATTGCCACATCACCCAGTATTCTCTAGCTCACAAGCAACTGATCACAGGACACTGCCACTAGTGCAGCCAAGCACTTAAACACAGTAAAATAAGAAGTAGAACTATGCCATAAAAGAACAACAAATTACTATACTGTGACACTTAGGAGTTCCTGTACTACTTAAAAATCTTCCAAACATAGGTATTTCCCCAATGCATGTACCTCTGTCCTGTGCCCAGTCTCCAGCAGTCTCCTCCCTGGCACATGCTGGCTGGTACTTCCGCAGCTCTTCTACCAGGTCACGTCTCTCTATAGACTGTAAGAGCTGAACTAGGAACCCGAGGTCGTCCTGGGTGATGTCCGTCTGCTCCTGCAGCTTAGTGAACAGGTCTGTGGCGCTGCTGATGGTCTCCAGTTTCTTTTTAGCTATTTTTTCCCGGCAAAGAAACTTCAAATCGTTAATTTCCTTCTCACTGAGTTGTCCTGATATCCTCAGCAGGATGACCGAGAAGTTGTCCATCTGTCCTATATATCACCGGGTGTGATCAGCCACCTAGATGTGGGGAGACAGCAGATCATCCACTAGTTACTTTCTGTTTCACTTTGCTGATTAGCAGCAGAATATTCACATTCAGAGCCGGGCTACAGGCAGATACAATGTAGCCCAATACACTTTATGGTACAATAAGGTGATACAAAGTATAAACTTTACCTAATTCCAACAAACCTCTTATTTCCTGATTGTTTAATCTGTTATTGTGCAAACTCCGAAAGCAGGAAGTAGAACTGAGCTGTGAGCATGTCAGCAGCTACACACCCATTTAAAGCTGCAGTACTCCTGGTTACCAGTTCATGGCATCAGATCAGTGATTGGTAGAGGCTGGCTGCTCTCTACAGTTTGGGCAACACAATGAAACAGCTCATTAGTAAATGTCACTTGTTTATTTTACAATAGACGATAAAGATCAGCCATCCACCCCATAATTTGAAGCTTTGGGGGCCTGTTTATCAATATTATTTTTCATTCAAATCCCCCCAAAAATGTTGCTTTCAGGGCATAGGCACATATTTAAAGATCGTCTAAATTTATTATTAGGGCATCGCAGCAAATATCTCCAATATCTGCTGCGGTCCCAGTGTCTTCCAACGCAAAAGCAGGTTTCTATGGGGACTGCTATTTTGCACCATTTAACAAGTTACAAAAATTAAAGATTTTTGGAACTTGTGCCTGAAGACTAATTGAAGCCTATGGGGAGAACATGGTGGTAGAGAGATCTATGGATCCCTCAGTGCATTTTGCCTGCCCACTTTGCGATAGTGACCATTCAAAGACATAGGACATAGCTAAAAAGTGTAGACAGTTGTTTATTATGACTGTTGTCCCAGCGGAACACTCTATGCAATAACAATAGATGCTCACAATCTTTCATTTCTTATCATTGCAATAAGGAATGAAAATGATCATGGTAAAAAGTGGTGGATAATAAATATGCCCCTTTAAAAGTTTAGGTTTCAGTAGTGGAAAAGATCTAAGTTCAAGTCCAGTACAAGCATTAAACTTGTTCCTTCTAGCTAAAGCAAATCCCTGTCCTAAGGGCTTGTATCCACTGACAAAGCAATGCAAACCAACATTTACCACTATGGGCATGAAAATGGGTGTTTTTATGATACAGATTTTTCCGCTTTGCCCTAATCACGTAGGGGCTTATCTCCGATGATAACATCACTATCACCAGCGTTAAGTATTGCCGCCTCTAGGGGTATATTTAAGAAAGCACGGTAGTGCACTATCGTTCACTTACCGTGTAAATTAGGCCAGGATGTGCTCTCCGCAAATTTATTAAAGGTGCATCGCAGCAGATATCATTGATATCTGCTGCTTTGCACTCCTGACCGTTTTTGCGAGCAGTCACCATTCAACAGAATGGTGACTGCTCCTGGCTGCAATCTAACAAGTCCCGAAAAAATATTTTTTTTCGGGAACTTGTTGTGTTAATGTACGCCAGCTGAAGCTGGCGTACATCATGGGAAATGCTGGTAAAACTTCTGTTCTTCGGTACGTCCAGCTCTGCTCCGGAGAGCAGAGCTGGACAGCGCATGCGCAGGGAGTGATCTTGTGATCCCTCCCTGTCACAGCCTCAAGTTCTCCGGTCGGCACATGCGCAGTAGCATGAAGAAAAGAAAGTGCACTGAAGAGGAGGAGATCCGGAGCCAGTGTGACCGAAGAGGCAGTGGGGAGTATGGGTTTTTTTAATCACAGAAACAGCAGTTTTTCGGAACTGCTGTTTCTGTGTTCCATTTTTAATAAATTTGAGAAATACATCAATCCTTATCCATGCGATAAGGATTGATAAGTATTTCTCGTTTTGTCCGATACATGATAAATGTGCCCCCTAACCTGTAAAGGCTTCCCCATATGTTACATGGCGGAGCGTATTTATCAAGCATAGCGCTGGTACTTGTACTGCGCTACACCTGTTCTGTTAATGCCATCTCAGGATGTAGTTGGCTGGCTCTTATGGGGCATAGGACAAAGAAAACCACTGCCCCACTTGGGTGGTGCAGTAACGGACCCCGATACCCCTCATTGGTAGAATATAAAATTAGGGGCTCTTGTAAAAATTGGCGGACGTATGTTTTGGTATGGTATAACCGTGGTGGGACGTCCTTATACACAAGACCATCTGCAAATGTTATGACAATACAGGCAGAATTTAATGCTTCCAGAAAAGCATTTTACAGGTATGTTCAACGGCGTCATGCACTGGGGACGGAGTCTGTGAGATCACACCAATGTTTGTTGACTCCCCATGAAAAGAACCCGTCACAGTGTAGGACCTTGTAAACTGATATCTGGAATTAATACAATCCTTATGATGGAATTAATTCAGACAATCTTTTGTCGCTCCAAACAAAATGGGATGAGGACATAGGACCATTCACAGGTAGGGGACTAGTGTAGAAGTCACCAGTCTTGGGTAGGACGATCAGCAGGTGATGAGTCTCTAGGGCCACTGGTCAATCAGGGGCCCACCTACCCGACATGTATTCAAATTCACTTTCTTCCTCCATCTAATCTTGAGACCCCACCTGACCTGACTTCCTCTCCCCTTTTCATTCTCATTGCAGGGACCAGTATTCTTCCTGGCAACCTTTTTCTATTGGCAGCTAATTTCTGCATCATCTCAGCCCACTCTGCATATCACTAGTGAGACACGCCCCCTCTTCTTACATCACTAGCATGGCTTCCAATCATAATGTAGCAATCTTGAATGATAGCTGTGTGGTCCTATAGACCTCCTCAGCTACTGGTGCACCACTGTGCCCAGCATACCATTTTTAATTTATTCCCCCCTACATTTCTACATTCACCATGGGGGGAGCGGAATTTAGAGGAAGGGATGCAAAATAAATGCACCTGGGCCCCCATTCCCTAGTTTTGCCACTGATTAAGCGATAGCTGGCAGTGTACAGTGATATTGCTTATCTGGAAAATAAAGAACTGCAAATAAATAATACAAATCAAGGAAAATAAAGTTGCTTGTGATTTGATTGAACACTTGAAGTTCAATTTCCTTCAAATTGTTGCAGTTTTAGTAGACTTCCACTGATGTTCTGTTATTGGTTCACATAGGATAGTTATATGTCTCCATCTAGTGGGTAAATATGTTTATGCATATTATATTTTTTACTGCAGTTGTAACTAATAGTTTCCTTGCACAAAGGTGAGTACTAGGAGTGGGAGGCAGACAGTGCACCCCAGCGCCATGAGTCAGGTTACTGATCCAGTGTAATTTCCAGATCAATTAATACTTTCATATCAGATTCTGCTCTTGTCTTATAGGCATCAGGTAAAACTGACGCATCTTCCTGCAGTAGTACTGTCATTAGATAACGTTTGCCGGGTGCTTGGTCCACGTGATCTAGTGCAGAGTTTCCCAGCCTTGTCCTTTGTAAGTATTAATGCATGGCTTCCACAAACATCCAGAATCACAGGATCCTACTGGTAGACATAAAGCGTGCTGAGGATGTTGTCCGCCATAGTAGTCTTCTTTGTGATGTTTTGGGACGGCTGCTGTTGGTGCCACTACCTTCCACATCCTAGATCGCTGGTGGGTAATATATTTTTAGGGACCTCACAAGTGAGAGCTACACATCTTTGCAGAGATTGTTCAGATCATATACAATCAATGCCCCAGCATGAATGAAGTGTTTATGCCGACCATACAGTAGTTTATCCTATAGTTGGCTATTCAAGATGGTGTCTGTGTGGATGTACTGTGCCACATCAGAACCACTAAGAAGAGGATCAAAGACCGAGAATTACCCCGGTCTGGATGGCTGTATGTGACCGCTGAGGTCAACACTTTCCCATCACTGCTCCATTTTTAATTTTTTTTTAAACAAGACAGTGTTTTCATGCCCCTAGTACAAAATCCAAAAAGTGCAAAAGAATGTGGCAAACTTCAGGCCCTCTTCTAAAGAAGAAGGTTCCTTTAGTCCCTGATCCCTTAGGCCAAAATGTTCCTTAAGGGGCAAGGCTCTTCAGACCCCCCCTTCGCTGTACCCTGGTTTCTGCTGAAGCTTCACCCAGGGTCCGTAAACTTGCCCACCTATGTAAGGGAGGTCATCGAAGGTACATGGAGGGGGTCCTCAGAGCCACCTACCCCTGGATCACAAGGGAAACAGCGCCCATAGTGGCCTACTGCACCCCTAGATTCACAGGGAAAAAGACAGAAAAATGAAAGTAAGAAACGAAAGATGAAAACAATAAATAAATAATGCAGTATGGGTACAGCCTCAAGATTATTGCCATGCAAATATAACAATTCTCCCATCCATTCAAAAGACGATATATTAGTTTTACCTGGTGCCAATAAGACAAGAGTAGATTCTCAGGCCCCACTCAAGGGCATAATATCTCTCAGTAATCTCAGCCCTCTGGCTAGAGAACCAAGTTCACCACTGACAATATTGCACTTGATATTCGCCAAAAGGCTGAGATTACAATATTTGCAAACGGCTGAATCGGAGAGAAATGATTGTTCCCCGTATAAACCACAGACATCACCAGAGTGCGCTCGTGTTCAGTGACGATGACGTCTTTCCAGGGAACATTGTCTTAGTCATGATAGTTCCTTATAAATTTCCCCGCCCCCCCCACAAATAGCTTTTTTCAATTTTCTTGGCGGCATGATAGATAAAATATTGGGCAGGTAGGCCTACTAGTGACTAGACATCAGGGGGGCAATTGAATATTTGGATACATTTAACTAATTAACTAGTTAAATCAATTGAGACTGAGAGTGATAATGATGATTGATCTGACACTATTCTAGAATGCAACCAATGTACCATCATCATCATCATCCAGCCACAAAACTCCATAACACCCTTGTGTGGCATTGAGCACCTATCAGCCACTACACAGCAGCGGTAAGAGGAATGTGATGAGCTCGAGCACTCCATGGATTGTTCACCTAAAACTATGAATATACTCTATATGTGTGAGCACAAATTGAGGGTTAGTGGCTATAGACGTTCATGGGCTATAGTGGACCACAATGGCAGCTGTGCAGGTCACTGCAGCAGATGCAGTATGGGGTCCTTTGCAGGAAGAGACTTCCTGTTTTGCTGGCTGTCCTGCAAACAAATTCAAGCAAGGAGGAATGTTATACATTATTTCATTCCCTGCCTATAGCCTAAGCTTTTGGGCTCAGACTCCTTTCTGTTCAGCAAGTTATTTGCAGGCCTCATGGGTTATATTTCACAAATAATAGCATCGATTGGATGTAATAGATCATGTTTATATAATTTGTAAGATGACGAGCAGGTCTCTCTTCCTTTTTTTTTTTTTACATTCAGTCCCTCATTTCACTAGAAGCTCCATTTGCACTGCGGCTCCCATCTTATTTTATTGGTTCGGTTGTTTGGTTTATTTCAGTCTTTCGTCCTCATTAAATAAATTAAACAATTTCAACCATAACCATTATCTGAAACCGCACATCGGAGACATGGAACTTTCCTTCTTTTACAAGGGATTCGTTCTAGCCACACTTAAAATTTATGGCGTAACAAAACCTGACCCAGGTTTTTAAGAGGGGGATTGGCATGCTCTCGATCAGTTACGTCTTGCTGGTGTTTTGGGGGATGGAGGTGACATTCTATCCAAGTTTGCTGCCTCCAGTGACTTCTAAGACTTTCAAATAAATGCTGTGCCACCCTCATAAACTGTTCTACGACTATCCCATTCCTGTAGGATCAAGCGGGAGACATTTATGAGCTGTAAAATCTGCAGGCAGGTCATAGACATGTGAACTAAATGCTGCTTATGGAGCATGTGCCCAGATTGCTGAGCCACTCTGTCAGTCTCTACATTGGCTGCCTGTATTTCAACGAATCCACTATAAAATTCTTCTACTAACATACAAGGCCGTCAACAAAATTGCACCGTCATACATTTCCTCACTTGTCTCAAAATATCTCCCTACTCGACACCTCTGTTCTGCACAAGATCTGCGTCTCTCTTCCACTCTCATCACATCCTCCCATTCTCAGTTACAGGATTTTTTTTCCGGGCTGCGCTCACTTTGTGGAAATCCCTCCCTCGCACAGTAAGATTTTCCTCTAGTCCTCAAACCTTCAAGCGTTCACTGAAAACCCACCTCTTCAGACAAGCTTATGATATTCCTCAACCACCATCTTAATTTACCCTATTACCACCCTCTACACAGCTAACACAAGACAACAACCCTCTGACCAACATTGCCACACACACAGCCCACTCAATACTTTTACCTTTGCATTCTAGCTGGTCCAATGTGCAATATGATATAGCACATGCCCTTGTGTTTCTAACTCCCATTGTCCTATAGATTGTAAGCTTGCGAGCAGTGTTCTCTTACCTCTCTGTCTGTATGTATTACCCAGTATTGTCTTATTAATGTTTGTTCCCAATTGTAAAGCGCTACGGAATTTGCTGGCGCTATATAAATAAATGATGATGATGATGATGATTGACTCGATCTGCTAATTCTGCAGCATCCACTTGTGCCGTCAGGCAGGTCATTTTGAAATAAACTGTTAATTCCCTTGTAAGACTGTATCTTACGTACATATAATCTATGTCTGCTATGGGTGATTCAGCACTGTTATTATTTCGCAGACAGACAAGCTCTTAAATCTGATCTTTGATGCTTTGATGTAACCAAAATGATTATACTCAATAGGGTGTTGCAAGCAAAACACTGCAAAGGAATTCCACGTTGTGAATACACAATATTGCTCTTCTATTGCACTGTAACAGTAGAGATGAGTGATAAGTGAAACATAAGTAAGGTATCGCCACAAATGATCCTGGAGAGGGGGCATGGCGGAAGGGCGGGGAATCGTAATTTTGTCACGGAGCGGGGACAAAATTGTGTCATTTTGGCTACCGATTTGCAAGATGCGGGAAACTTGCCTGCTCTCCCGGACATTCCAGGGTAAGTATGAAATGAGCTCTAGACACTTTTCTGGAGGTGTCTTCTTTTTCTGTCCTGGTCGGACTGGAAGGGACGATTAACCCCTTGCTATCTGCTGCCATGGAGGAGATCAAGTTTATGTTCCAAACTCTGGATTACCTAGTGGAGACTCATGGTTTGCACCTAAGTACTAGTCACTCACCAACAACTGCTCCCTTTGAGGTTAATCCCATCACAGTGGGGGTGTGGCCACACACACTGGGGGCGTGTCTAGTGCTTTCTAAGTGCTAGGCTGCCCTTCCCTCCAACAATGCCCCCGGCATCCGTTCACCGCAAGAGTCTGCCATGTAAATTGGGACTGTAAACATCATTCTATACATACATTAAGATTTGTGCCATTTCTTTTTATGGGGTCTGTTTACTAAGCTGCGATGAGCTAATAATACAAACAACTGTTTTATCCAGAGAATGGCCATCTTTTAATTTATCAAGGGGTTAAAGCAGGAGAAATCATCGTCATCATCAGCAGCTGCTATTTATGTAGGGCCACTAATACACACACACACACACACACACACACAATTCCATACTAGGAACTATTACACCCAATCTTGCCACGTTATTTGAATAGATACCAGTTTAAATATCTGTTAATATTTTTATTCCCAATATACATGTGCTTTTATGGCAATCAAGTGATGGATGAATATAACAATTGTTTTTAGATCTCTGCAGTATATAGCCTTATTTATAGTTTATAGCTATTTTTTACATGTTGCTGAGGGGTGATATATAAGTGCAGCTCTGTTTATCTGCGCACTGCTGCGCGTTGCAATGTTTGGATGGGTGGAGAGTATGGAGCAGCCTAGCACTTTAAAAGAGCTAGTCATGCCCCCTGATCATGTGGTTACGCCCCCCATCGTGATGTTGGAATGTATGGCAGTACTCCATGACTCAATCAGGGGAGGGCTGGTAAAGTTTAGCCCGGGGTGGGGGGGGGGTTTCCTGGGCAGATGCCCAGCCAACCCTTGATATCAATGGTGTGCTGGTTCAGTTTGTATGGTCTTTTCAGAGGGACCATTATGAAGAATTTGCAGTGTAATATACTATATCTTTTGTTTTGATAGCTTGCAGATAAGTGCAGGGGAAGCTTATTTGCACCTTTTGCTGGTTATAAATTGATTGAGCAATTTGCATTCTGTAGCATTTATTGGGTGGGATATAGGATGTCTTGCGGTCTATCTAGATCTCCCATGGTATGCATTACTTGTAAGTTTATAACGTTAATATGCCACCTATGTAAGTAGGAACGTCTGGAACAAACCCATTGGCAGAGGCACAATAACAGCAGTGGATGGCTGAACTACATATCTGCAAATGATGTAAATCAGAACTCTGCTTTAAATAAAACCTGTCATCAGGTGGGGAAAAGGCATTTTATGTATGTATGTATGTATGTATGTATCTATGTATGCTGTAAGATGTCATGTGCAGGATGCATGTTTAAACAAAGTTGAATATATGAACTTCACGGCCTATAGGTGTGAGGCTGTCACAGAGCTGGTGTTAGGAAGGTGGGGAATGGGCTATTTTTTGGCCTTTTAGAGGCTCCTTATGGGAAAATGTAATATTTTTAACGAACTGGTAGCCAGTGGCAGATATAGAAGAGAGAGGAAGCCCTCGGATGATTCCCTCTCACACTCAATCCATAATGGTTCCGTCACTAGACATAAACACACGTCTGACAGTGCAGATGAACCGATCACATTCTCTCCGCGCATCACGTGACGCAGGTACAGTGCAGACAGGAAATGTAGAAGCATCTCTGTGGCTTCTCTCGGCGCTGTCAGACGTGTTTATGTCTAGTGAAAGAACTATTTCACATGAGTGTGGGAATGGGGGTCTTTCCCGTGCTGCACTATCCCTCTAGGTCAGTGAGTGTGTATATCACACATGTGTGTAAATGTATAGGTGTACATATGTCACTATGATTACTATAGGTTGGTGCACATGCAGTAGGTATATATTGTGACAGAAGCACTGGGATAGGGGCAGATGGCAGGTATATGTTTCCCAGGCTGTCTGTCTTACGTGCTCTAAATCCCTTATCTGTATGTGGAAAGGATCTTTCCAAAGTTGTCTTCATTATAGTAAAGGCTGATAAGGGTCTCTGGAGTTATGTATGGAGAGAGAACAGTGGACTCCATACATAAGGCTCAGTCTGAATCTTCTGAACTCCCAGTCTCACAGGAGACTAATCTGGAGTTGCACCAGCAAGGTGCTGTTAAAAGTCTGCTAGGCAGTTCAGTGAGGCTATCTCACAGTCTGGGGTGCCTCCTGAGCAAAACAGCGACCAGTAAGTTTGGTATTTTGTATGTGTGTGGGACACAAGGTCCCTCACTTGAGAGAGGGTGTGCCTGTATGTTAAGTTAGTGCCGAACAGGCAAGGATTTTGTTTCTTTTTGTTTATTTTTATGACTGGTATATAAAACTAGTTGTGACTAGTCAAACCAAGACAATTGACTGGTGTGATATATCTGGCTGAAGTGAGTGAAGTCCAGTTGTCTATTCCAAGAGGACGGTAACCCCGGCCTGATTAGCTCACAATATGTCATGGTATAGTGTGTGTACTGTAAGTGACGGTGCTTGAAATAGTATTGCAAATAATTAGGTTTATCCTCAGTGTAGGGATTTCTTCCTTACTTTTTGCACTGAGCAGTACTTTACCGAAATCTTCATCTATCAGTTTCACAGGAGCCTCACATCGCTGCTCTGTAACTTTAGAAGTCCCTTCTCCTTCCACTATCTTGCTTTCCAATTTGTGGTTTCTCCCTTGCTCCTTCCCTATTAGCACACCATAATAATGCACATGACTAGTTGCCTTGTCCTTAACTACACATGGACAGATCATTGCCTGCCACAGGATAATATCATAAAATCTGATTGGTTCAAGTTGTTTTATCCCAGGTCAAAACTGGGAACATGAAGACCAGCAAGTGGAGAAGGATGAATATAAAAAAGTGTTCTGACTCTAGTCAAATGCCCAGAGATTCTTCCTAAGAGGCAGGCAGAGGCAGCCAGCAGCATCTGTACAATGGAGAGCACAGGAGAAAGACTTTATGGGCTAGATTTACTAAGCTGCGGGTTTGAAAAAGTGGGGACGTTGCCTATAGCAACCAATCAGATTCTAGCTGTCATTTTGTAGAAGGTACTAAATAAATAAAAGCTAGAATCTGATTGGTTGCTATAGGCAACATCCCCACTTTTTCAAACCCGCAGCTTAGTAAATCTAGCCCCATGTCTGCTCTGGATGTGGGAAGTGTTTTGCCCACAGCCTGAAATCTGTTGGAAATCAGAGATGTTGGAAGCAGTGAAACGGTAGCTACACACAGGCAGACTCCAGGAGAGATCTGTGAGTTTTAGATACAGGAGCTAATCCGTGGTCAGAGAGGAAGACTCCTTATCTTGGTGAATGTCCTATGAGCAGAGAGGATTTAAAGTAAGAAGAGATCTGACGAGGGTCACAACCTTGGCATCCTATCCCTCTGAGCCTTCATCACAGACTGATAAGTGTATATTTGCTCAATATATGATTTTCCCTGGTCCACGGGGGACTTTGTCTATGCCAGTGAAGTTCTCTTAGACAGTAACAGCAGTTTGTATGGTGACTTTTTATTGTCAATTGATTGTGACCAGTTTTGTCACCGCATTTCCACATTGTCAGTCACTTCTAAATCATTCTTTCCATCTGCTTTTAAACCATGTTATCAATGTTAATACATATACCAAGGTGACTTTTAAAGTGAATTGTGGTATTTTGGCCCCAATATCTGAGGGAACTACTAAATATATTCCAAGACGTTCTGGGAGCAGAGGCAAATATGTGTCAAAATGATGTCACTATGTCCACCCTATAATAGGCCAGCTTTGATCTGTCAATCTTACACTTCATTGTTTCCATTAATATTTCCAAAGGCTATAAGGCTTTTGTAAAATAATAAAGTATGCAGCATATTCTAGAAGTGTAATTTAATGTGTTGTTACAGCCCCCTTGGCATTGCATGTTTCTGTCATCCTTTTTGTAGCTGATCCTTTTGTGGTGATCCTTTGGTTTTAGACTCACCTTCTATCCATTAATATGAGACAGCATTGGAGGCTAGTCAAGTGGAGTGTTGGCTGGAATTTTACTTAGAACCTATGGTCCTATATACTAATTACAGAAAAACCCTATCTATCAAGCTCTCCCTGCTGGTGATAGCTTTCACCGGCTATTGCCAGCGACCTTCCTTGTTGGGTCTGTCTGCAGAATTCTTCCCCATGATTTAATGACAGCTATGGTACGTGTGAGGGTTTAATATGTGAGGGTGAGGAGCTTGAGCAGGATTTTGTAGTGGATAAGGGGATAGTGTTGCGACTGGTATAGAGAGAAGGCAGAAGCAGAATAGTAAGAGAGGAAAATCAGTTGAGGATGGATTGAAGTGGGGAGAGGCAGGTGAGAGATGGCTGGAGAGGAGGATGCAGTAGTCAAGGTGAGAGATAACAAGATAGTGGATGAGAGTTTTGGTTGCACAGAGGGTGGAAGGGTCTGATTCTGAAGATGCAGCGAAGGTGCAACCAGCAAGATTGGGAAAATAATTGAATGTTGTGAGTGAAGGCAATGGAGGAGTCAAGGATTTTAGACTTATTGAGATTGAGAAAACGCTGGGACATCCATGTGCAGATCGCAGACAGATAGCTGGACACTTGAGAGAGGAGGGAAGAGGAGAGGTCAAGAGAGGAGAGGTAAACTTGGGTGTCATCAAGGTAGAGCTGGTACTGGAGGCAGAAGGAACCGATAAGTTCACAGAGGGAGGAAGAGTACAGAGAGAGGTGGGCAAAGAACGGACCCTTTGGGGACCCGACTGGAAGATGGGGGGAGGGAAGAATTAGTCTGAGATAGAGACAGAGCAGCAGTTTGACAGTTAGGTGGTAAACCAGAAGAAAATGGTGTCATGGAGGCCAATGGACTAGAAGGTATGCAGGGGGGAATGAGTGGTCCACAGTGTTGAAGGCTGCTAAATTGTCTAGAAGGACGAACAAAGAAAAATGACCCTTAGATGTGGCTGAGAGAAGATAATTTATGACCTTGGTAAGGGCAGTTTGTTTGGATTTAAGGGAATTAAAGCCAGAGTTTTGCAGGTCAAGGAGGGAGTGAGAGGAGAGGAGAGCGGTGAGGCAGTTATAGACAAGCTGCTAGAAATGCTTGGAGGCAACGGGAGGGGGGGGGGATTTGGTGGTAGGTAGAGAGAAGAACAGGGTTTTTAAGGATGAGTGAGACAAAGGATAGGGTCCATGGGCAGTTTGGAACACCATGGTTGGGGTGTGGACTGTCAAAGGCTAAGAGTGAGGCCAGTGCAGCAGAGTCCAGGGCAGTGGTAAGGGGGCAATTGTAGAGGGAGATGACCTAGTCAGGGCAAGGAAGGACTGTGATAGGGCAGAGAAGTGAGTAAAGTGAGGAAGAGAAGATGGTAAATGCAAGGGTATCAAGGTTGCACTTGATGAGAGTGGCCTTAGAAGAGGGGGGAAGTGATGGTACGTGGAGAGGAGATCGTGGTCAGAAAGAGAGAAAGGAGAGTTGGGAAAATAAGAAATAGCCCAGAGGTATCTGTGAAATCGGGGTAACTTTGCCCCCTCAGCTGGACCAGAACATTTCACCCTCTTGAAATTGAAGTCCCTCATGGGTTCCGCATTAAGAAACTGCTTGTGGATTCAGTGTGTGTAAGGTGTGTTTTTTTTCTAGTTATTTTAGCAATGTGCTTTGTAGATTGCTGGTAATTGTTGTTGTCACTTCTGTCCCATAGCAAGTTCGTACCTTGGCAGCGTTGTACATCACAGTACACAGTAGGGTTAATTCTGACCATGCTCATCACTTTGGTCCTCAATGTTTAGCAAATTACCCCTGCAACCAGCGGCAAGGTGTGATAGCAGGTATTACCCTTGCTTAATATGAGGCACCTTAATAAAGGCACTCTCTAATGTGTTTTCCATTATACCTAACTAATATCGCTAAGCCTAAAGTGGAGGATCTTCAGAAACTGACATAAGCCTCTTATGTTCTGGTGATGGAAAGCAATGCGGATCTTCTGTATATAGCCAGTTACATAAACCAGCATAGCCGAAAGTAGTAGATCAATCCTATAGAATGTTGCATTTCTTAGTTTATCACATTTTATTATCACAATCTGGGTGTTAAGGTGCCGTTTCCTTTATATATACTGGACAAAAGATAGTGTTTCTATCCACACACATTAGAACTAGATTAACACCTTATTATTTTGTATAAAAATTGTCTTCCAACTGTTATTTTTGTTTCCAAAGCAAAGTAACTTCAACAAAAGAGAAACATTTACATTTGTTAACACCAGGCAGCGAAAATGTCTGCTCAGATCACGATAAGCCCATACATGGACATAATACCAAGCAAAAAAGTGTACACATACATCAATAATCACACCAAGTTTATGTAAGACAAGAATCATCCGCAGCCTCCTTTATCCTAGGAAGTAACACACCAACAAAAGCATGACTGCCCACAACACGTCATGTTAATTCTTTTGGGAATATATTCGGAAAGGCCTGCGGCATAAGCTTCTACCAGCACCAGCCAAGGCTACAATTACATGATGTAAAACAGTAGTAGAAACAGGCTCGCTATATAATTACTTTATTCCTAGGGGTAGATGGAAAATAGGAAAAATGGCGATTATGACCAAGCTATTGCAATCCTCTTTTGGGGGAGTAGTGAAAAAAAATTAGCATGTGTGATTAGAAAGGCTATACGGAAAGCAGTTGGTGCCAAAAACAAATACCAGAAATGAGATTTGTTTTAAATGAAATGGTTTATATACAACTTTGCAAAAGAGAATCAATCAGTCCCCAGTGTTAGCCATAATTGTAAGAATAAAAAGTTTGTTCAAAATTGCTCCTTATCACTATTATTGGTTAACGTCACCTTAGGTCCCTTTCTAGGATATTTACTGAGAAACCCATTTACAGGAACCAGAATAGGGGTTTGAGAATTTAAAGCTGTGGTCTTTGCGCATGGTATACTGTTATTCATGCCTAGTCCCGGCAGGACGGCCAATAAGTTATGGGCCCCTGATAAATTTGTATCCGGGGCCCACCTGAGCCATGAGTTTATTTACTTCCAAAACTTCAAACAAAGGTTCAATGGTGTGTACTGTATGGTGTGTTCTATATGGTATTGGTATGCAGGGCTGCCAAGAGGAATTCAGGGCCCCGGTACAACAAATTCATGGGGCCCCCCTTATAGTTGAGTATGCTAAAAAAAAATTTTTTTCGGAGGTGTGCTCATGCATTTGGAGGCGTGGCAAATGCGCCATTGGGGCGCGGCTAACACATCAAAATCACTAGGCTCTCAATTTGCCCCAGCTTCACATATGTCCAAGCACTCCTGACTTTCAGGACATCTAGCACCACAGTGTAGTATACAAAGAATGCAGTGTGTACACAAAGAGTTCAGTCTTGGCCTGCACCTTACATTGGGCACAACACTCACCAAAAATTGACATTGTCCCTACTAGAATCACAACATTTCACAGACTGTCCTGCTCTCTCCTACCTGTTCTTCTCACTTTCACCACCTGTGGCTGCAGGTTTCTTTAGTTGCGGCTGGTCTGGATCCTGGAATGCTGGGGGCCCTATTTGGAAAAAAATAGCTACATTTAGATAAGTCCAAACAACCCTGGCGTTAAATCAATACCATCCACAATTAATAATTAGGCCTTCCTCCAGCTCCAATATTACAATAATGTGCCCCTTCATCATCGCCATGCCTTATGATCACACTGCGCCCTCCATGCTGCTTTTGCCCCCTTCACCTGGCTCCCCTTCATCACACTATACTATGCTGCTCCCCCCTTTTTCAATCCCACTGTGCCATGCCTCCCCCCTTTTAACCCCACTGTGCCATGCTGCCCACCATTTTTTAACCCCACTGTGCCATGCTGACCCCTGTTTTTTAACCCCACTGTGCCATGCTGCCCCATTTTTTAACCCCTCTGTGTCCCCCTCGTTTTCCTCCCTTTGCTTACCTTTTCTTCTCTCTTCTTTCTTGGGTCTTCTCTGCTGCTCTGTGCTCCATTGCTCCAGACTGACTGAATGCTGGGCGTGAGATGATGATGTCACACCCGGCATTCAGACAGTCTGAATGGAGCACAGAGCAGCAGAGAGGTGGGATACCGGCGCCGCAATCACGTGAGTATGTTTTGTTGTTGTTTTTTTTTTAACTGCCCTGCTCCCCCCACCAACGTCCGAGTGAAAGTTGATATGTAGGAGCACCATCATTTGATTCATATTTATTTGTTACTATATAAATGTTGATGATGATGATGATTATGATGATGATTCAGGGTTTCCTTGGCTCTGTCCACCAGACTCTCTGAAATGTGCATCCTGGGTTTTTTCCCTCCCAGTTATTTTTAAATTGCTGTGGGCAGAGAGAGAACTTTTAAACCTGTTTTACTGTAGTGAATGTCTAACAGGTATCTGGTATGCTTCAAAATGGGTATTCTGAGTTACTGCAGGTCAGAAGATCAGCTGGAGAGTGTAGATGGTACTGTAACTGTTACTGTGCTGTAAAACCCAAATATATAGGAACTATATTAAGTCGCAGAACTGTATTCGGGTGGTGGGGTGGAGAGAAGACAACCCTGGGTGGATCAATCCTTTGCATTTTACAGACGTTAAGATAATGTAGACAAATATCCGGTTTTACAGTATATAGTAATTATGCAAAGTCAAATGGACTTTAATATCTGAAATGTAGGATCATTGCACCCATATATCCATTTAAATGGGCCACAGACAAAATTACTTATTTAGGAGTCCATATCCCCAGATATACAGTACATCGCAAAACTATACCTCACTAGTGAAGAAACAATATAGATCTAAAAAGTTGGCACACCTTGTCAATATCTTTATAGAGCAATGAAATGAAAATATGCCCCAAATTTTCATATTTTATGAACATGCTCCGTTTTTTATAGTAAAACATAAGTTCATTAAATTCTAAATTGCAAATTTTATTTTGAAAGGGAGAAAGGATCAAGTATTGATTTTAAATTTTTGTGAAACAAGGTAGAAGGGAGAATTATATTTCCCAAATTTTGTGGGAGTATAATGTGTCTGCACAATATCAACATATAATTGACCGAATCAGATTCATTCACTTAAATATATGCGAGTCAGGTCTGGAGCAGCGATGCATAACACAGTGTTAGCCCATGTCATGCGGGTGGCAATTAGAGATCAGTTCTGTACCCCACCTTCCTCATTATAATCTTATCACAAACATTAAACAGTTAACAATTTGGGAAGGCAGTGGGAAATTGCAGACTAGCATGGAAGAGAATTACACCCCACACTATCAGGTTAGCCTTTACTCTCTAATGCTTAAAGTGTGCCTGTAAAATTAATTTATTTATTGAAGCCTATCAGCCCTCTTAACTCCTTTGCCTCAACTATCATCTCCACTCCCCCAATCAGTAGCAACCTATTGTTGTCTTCCCCTTCTCATTAGGCTGTAAGCTCTGACGAGCAGGCCTCTCTTTCCTTGTGTTCTCTATCTACTATTCCATCACCCTCTTTACCTCTTGGCCTGCTTCCCTAGATCTGTTTGTTTGAGCCGAGGCCTACTTCACGTTGGACATTACCGTCACTCTCACTCACTGTCCCGTACATAACTTGCCCTGCATTACAAAGTCATCTGTGTGTAAATTGTTAATTAGTAGATGTCTGGTCTTTGTATTATTATGTTTAGTCTACTAACTACCTGATAAATAAAACACAATAATAATAATACACAAAGGACAGGGTTGGTTCGAAGATCTACTTCAATACCATCTCAGTTCAGCTTATCAGTTGTTACCATGTCTGTTCATCCTTTTGTGATCTCCAGATTCTCCTTGCCCAGAGCAATGGTATATTTTTTAGCTGGGACCCCAAGCATATGTGTGCGCCATTGCACGCCTTCCATCTGCCCCAATCTGAGGGGATAACCATTGGATCGGGACATTTGTCCTGATTCCAGGAGATTTGGGAAGTGTGCCCAGCTAACGGATGGCCCTTGAATGCCACACTACCAACTTCAGGTGCGCGTGACATTAAAGGACATTTCTAGTGCGGTGGTAGTCAGCATATCGATGCTGACTACACAGACACCACTTACCCAACATGTGTACAGCGAAGCGCTGCTTGCCCACGAGGATCGAGGACGACTGGTGTTGGATCGGACTTCAAACAATGGCGATGAACCAATAGCCCGACATTACTTACATTACCCCCTTAACAGCAGCGACAACAGCGTCGCGGATCAGAGTCACGTCATCAAGTCAAGCCGGATTATTGCTTCATCGCCATTGCTTCAAGTCGCTTCCACCACCAGTCGTCCTCGATCCTCGTAGAAAAGCACCGTTTCAGTGTACACGTCGGGGTAAGTAGTGTCGATTTCATCAGTTTCTTTATACCGTACCCCACCCTTCTAATGTAGGGGAAGGAAATGGTTCAGTGCTTCAAAACTGCCGTACACACCAAGGGTACATGGCCAAGTAACCTACTTGTGTCCCAATGCTTAAAAAAAGTTGAAAGATATGCCATTGTTTTGTCAGCTCATATAGAATGTAATGTATTGTATATGAAATTTGATGGCATCCTTCTGCCATAGAACTTGGTGATGCTTTCTTCTATACTAGCAGTTTTAGGATAAAATGCAATGAAAACCAGACTACAAAAATGTGAAGGTTCTGGATCAATATTATTTTGCAAGTTTCTCATTCAGTACGGGACATGGGAAGGATACCGTGCCTTTAAAGAAACTAAGTTTATGTTATAAGCCTTATTTAACCAGAAGACAATGCTACACTGAAGCACCCTTGTCCTGTAGTCTCCACAGTGAGTCATTATTTCATGTTCCCAATTAATTCCACTGATGAATAGTTCAGGGTGTAGTTTTGTTCCTGACACAGGAAATACCTTTTCATTCTGCTTTATGTCACCGGTGCCTCAGAGATTCTGTATACAAAACTGTTCTGGACAGAAAGAAAAATGCTCCATCTCTAGTACTCGAAATAGCCACAAATACTTCACAATGTTTCTCACTGCAGACATCTAGGCAATAAAACGAATATGCATGGTTGCAGACGAAGGTCAGCTCCTTGTTAATTCATAACTTTCATCCATTGCATAAAAAAAACTTATTTATGGACTTTGATTCCACATAGAATGAAGTTAGTGAATGTGAAGTCGTCATCAAGCCTTCGAACATCTGGCCAAGTTGTTGAGTCACTCAGCCACAGTATAACGAAGAGGAGTGAACCTGGGCTACGTTCCACCAGCTCTACCCTAGTGATGAGTGACTTCTGCCATCCTATTTAATTATTAAAGCCAACATTCCAGACTAGACTAACAATTAACATATTCCTGTCATTTATTTTTTTTATTTCTTTTTGGGGGGGGGGGGGGGCTCCTCTTAATCATCCCCAAAAACGTTACAGCTTCTTACAGGCAGAAAATCAGTTTGTACAGACCCAGAAAATCTAATGCATTTAAATGTTGGCTACAGCTCTGTGGGCTGAAAACTCCTGTGGAGCTGTACCTCTTGTGTTCTTTCATGTTGCAGACAATTCAGAGTAATGTTACCAATTCATGCCAGTAAATTGACACGCATCATAAAAATTCTGCGGAATTAACTGTTTGAAAGTAGCTCATCCTTTGTTCAACATCGTCTCCTTATTGGAGCAAATTTTCATATTGTGGAAACCACCTTTTTTAACTGTTCAGAGGTGCTTCAATCAAGTGATGTCAGGATATATATTGAAGACTTCTGCTCTTGGAACTTCCTACTTCATCTCAATTGACTCTCCCGCAACCTTCAAGCGCTCACTCAGAACTCATCAGATCAATCCTTTGCATTTTACAGACGTTAAGATAATTTAGACAAATATCCGGTTTTACAGTATATAGTAATTATGCAAAGTCAAATGGACTTTAATATCTGAAATGTAGGATCATTGCAACCCATCTATCCATTTAAATGGGCCACAGACAAAATTACTTATTTAGGATTCCGTATCCCCAGATACACTCAGAACTCATCTTTCCAAACTTGCCTATCCTACCACCTCCTAACCGTTCTATCCATTACCTCCTCTTCCTCACCTGCCATCTCCATTTTCGTCCAGTTGGTCCTACTATCTCTCCACCCCTCCCTCTAGAATATAAGCTCTCGTGGGCAGGGTCCTCTTTACCTATTGGCTCATATCTGTCTACTGTCTGACTCCCTCGTACATCCTGTCATGTCTTTTACTGCACTCCGTGTGAGTCCCCATAGCATTACTCACACTCATCAGTGCAACTTATGTGTATTACCTCATCTATTTGTTACTTGAATCTGTATCCGGCGCTATAGAATCTGTGGTGCCTTATAAATATATTTATTGCCAATAACGCTTTGCACATGTAGCCCACCTGGCAGACAATTATTTTTGTTCAACTGTACGCCTGAGCGGGTAATTACTAGATAGTTGGGGGGGGGGGTTATGCTATTGATTTAAAAATGTATAAAAATTGGGTGGATAATTTTGGGGTGTATGGTTAGTGAAGACACAGGGATTTTCCTTTTTGAATTCTCTGGATGGTTAATGGTGTGAGGAGGATTAAGCCCAGGAATATAAAGTTTCAAAGGGGAAGGGCAGCAATAGAGTCTTTAGTTTTGGTCCTGGTTATGCAGGAATCACCAATAGAACTACTAATAATGTTGAGGTACTCCAGATGCCTATGGTCTCAAACCCATCCCTCACAAATCTCCACTTCCAGGTAAAGACTGTTGAGAAATGCACTAAGCACACACACACCAGTGTTTTTTCATTTAAACTTGATCATACCACTGATTAAGATCTTACCCTGTTCCACCCTGCGATGTTTTGTGCCAACGTAACAGTCACCATAAACCTAAAGAACCCCACAAATCCCGTGGCCGCTCCTCCACAGGGAAGGAGAGCTTCATATAATATGTATTGTGCCGCACTTTTTTTTTTTTTTTTAATACAAGAAAAGAATTTCTGTTAAATGCTTTTATGGACTTAATAGTAAATCTGTTTAGTGTCACGTCAGACTTGCAGCAACAAAGACATTAACATTGCCCTCTCTGCCAAGAATATGTTTGTAGTGTTGGGCCCTGTACTCTAAACTATTGTATAATGCAGAGAACACTGCAACCAATCTTACCGGCAGTAAAGAGAGAGAGAGAGAGAGTGTGTGTGTGTGTGTGTGTGTGTGTGTGTGTGTGTGTGTGTGTGTGTGTGTGTGTGTGTGTGTGTGTGTGTGTGTGTGTGTGTGTGTGTGTGTGTGTGTGTGTGTGTGTGTGTGTGTGTGTGTGTGTGTGTGTGTGTGTGTGTGTGTGTCATTGGGAGTCAGATAAGAGAACAAAAAAAGTCAGACACATAAGATTCTTATTCTCTGGCACGATCAGTGCGGACCAGTGGCCACTCTTACAGCACAGCTGGTCCTAATCCACAGCCTCCAAGAATAACCGCAAAATATATAGGTTTCTAAAATATCGGTTTACACCAAACCTCCGCAAGTCCAACGCGTGAGGTCAGCGCTTTGGATCTTGCACACAGCGGACATGCTACTACCTGAAATGGTTTGCACAGGGCCTGGCTGCAGCATTGTGTGTGTGGGGGATGTAAACCATATTTCAAGCATGAACTTGATGAAAAGAATGGACCCAGGCACTATCATCATCAGCTATATAGCGCCACTAATTCCGCAGCGCTGTACAGAGAGCTCGCTCACATCAGTCCCTGCCCCATTGGAGCTTACAGTCTAAATTCTCTAACATATAAACAGACATTGATCAATTTTTTAGTAGCAGCCAATGAGCCTTCTAGTATGTTTTTGGCGTGTGGGAGGAAACCCACACAAACACAGGGAGAACATACAAACTCCGAACAGATAAGGCAATGGCCAGGAATCGAACTCATGATCCCAGTGCTGTGAGGCCAAAGTGCTAACCCCTAAGCCACCGTGCTGCCCGTTCCTAATTATTGGAGGGATCCTTTTATCTGCAGTACTTGCATACAGATAACGGTCATTTGTCTTATTCAACAACAACAAAAAAAAACACAAATGTCTAGAATTGCATATTAGACTTTATTATGAATAAGATTGTCAACAATTATCTAGAATAGATTTGTATAGATTTTCAAATCGCTCTTAAAAAACAAAGAAAAAAAAATATATAAAAAAAAAAAAAAGACAAACATAGAACATATAAGGAACTTGAATATGTGCCACAGTTATATACAGAATTTTGTTTACATTCAGACTTTTCTATGTTAATCTTTCTTTTACAGCAGTCATAGATGTACATGACCTGTGGTCACACAAATATACAGGAATGTCATTGTTTAAAAGTCACTGGACGGTGCGGGCACCAAAGGTTTAGTCTCCAAGACATAAAATATAAAATAACGCCCAAGCTTATGACCTGAATATGATAACTCTCTACCTGTGATTTTATCTTGCTTTACTGTGTAGAAGGCAGTGTGCATTGTAGACTGTACAACAATATTCCATTACTGATGTACAATCGATGCAGCACTTAATTGAACAGGCAGATATATTTTTCAGGCAATGGATCATGGAAATCTCAGACACTGAAATCTTATAGAAGTGCTGTTTGATATTCATCTCATTTTGTTCTGTATGGATATTTTCTTGCAACAGAGCATAACACAATCAGAATTCTGTGACAGTGAATAGCTGTACAGAACAGTAATATATTTTTATAAATTTATTGTCCTCTTCCTCCCATGTATCTTAACAGGTTAAGAAAACAACATTTTATATAATAAGAATATCCCACACAAGGTAATTCTTCAGCTCTAGCAAGACACAAGACATGATCGAGTGAGGAGTTTGAAACGCGTTGTGTATTTTCTCTCTCTGCTGACACAAAAACTTTGTTTGATCTACGCCCATAATTCCCATTCAAGCTTGGCGAATCTGCTAAATTAGGAGCTGTATAGCCAGCTATACATACAGTCAGCCTTCAGTAAACATTCTCGTATAGCTCTAAAGAATGACATTCCTGTCAGATACCCATTACAACCACTAAACCTTTTTTAAAACTATGGTTGGACACAAGTAAGTTCTGGGAGAACATGTTTAAAGTGCACCTGTAGCCTACACAGAATGGAGGCTTTCATTTTGATTGGCTGAACCACTGAAGAGAATTCAGCCTATCGATTCACTAGGATCTAGTGACATCACAGAGGAACTTTGGGGTCAAACAGTCATGGGTCACAAGTAAGTTGCATTTTTATGAATACTGGTTAAGCCAACAAGATGGCTGCCTCAACCGTGCGGAGTCGACAGGTATGTTTTAAGTTCCTGCTTATTTCATAAAGGACATAATAACAAAGACTGACCTACAAAACATTATGACTTGGATCCCAGTTCATATAACCTCTGGGATGCAGAACGAACCACTTAAAAGACACATCATACATTACAAAAACAATTTCCATAAAATATAAAAAGAAAAAAAAAAAAAAAAAGAAAAAGTAAATTTGCAAATTTAGTTACCAGATTTCTGAATTTCACAGAATTAACCCTCAGGAGCTAACAGGAGGCCGCTGAAAAACAATGGACACCCCGCAAATCCTTAGCACTTCAAAGGCTAAACAAATAATTACGGTTTTTGCTTCCCGGAAGGTAAATGCTAGTTACAAAATAGGAATAGATCAGTTTCACCAAAAACTTTGCATCAATAAATAGGTATAAAAGATTCATATAAAGAAAAGAGGGCATCTTTACATTGCATAGGTAGTGTCTAAAAAAATATTTTCTCTGCAGGCTTAATCTCTATAGGTCTGGGTGGGGGATTATGTTCCAGCCAGACAAAGTTAAGTAAATGCTTCTCCAGGCCACAGAATTGGCACCGGCATAACTTGAAAGTCGGAGAAACGAACAACGGACCTTGCAAACAATGTCATGTTTGGCTGTGAAAGGAGAACTCGGAGTCTTAATATGTGTTGGATGCTCCGGGTATAGTCACAGATTGCTCATTCAGAAGGTCATCATGAAGACGTCCATCACTTAATAGATCCATGAAATCATGCCCTTGTCCCATCCAAGCCTTACTTGATATAAAAGACCTATGTGCAGTTTAATGTTCTTCTTTTGCTATTGCTTAAGAATGGTCTGCAGACTCCCCAGAAGTCGACAGGGTTAAATTTCTTTATTAAAGTTTAGACAAGAGCTCACCAGATGCTCAAGAGGCACATGGCATTTCTATCAGCGGAATGAATGTCCAAGCACGATGTCCAAACTCTGCCCTACACATCCACACGGCTCAAGTATGCCGAATTCGTACTCCCGGTGTTACTACGGGAGAGTTTGGGGCTTTGGTTGTTACAATTCTCACCCCTCTTCTTATCGTGTTCTCTCCAGGTTTCCAGCATTTGTAATTTTCCCTGCTCTTCTTTCAAAAACACCTCAACCATTAAGACCTTCTCCCGGTGAATCTGTTCGTTGATGTCTTTGGGAATGTCTGGGATGATCCAGTCAACAAAGTCGCTCATGAACATGACTAAGTTCTGCAATAGACAAGGTAGAAGACATGAGATTGGGAAGTACAGCTGCCCATATTGTTAAACAGAGGATACACTAACACTATACGTGAACGGTTTGTAATGAGGTTGACTGAACAACTTCATCTCCATGCTTAGCGAACAGGCAGCCCCCAGTGAAGCAATTTCATCCCTATTAGAACTGCCATGGCTGTTAATAGTACAATACAACTGGCTGGCTCGAGAGGTTTTTGATGGCTAATACTAAACTGTAAATGAGGCCCAATGTGATTACCACATATTAAGACATGACATATTATGACGATATATTGCGCAGAAAAGTAGGAAGAGACTTTGCAGGCGCTCTGTATCGCAGATTCATCTATAGTCCGTACGGCAATTGCTAAGGTTAGCAGTGGATACCTGAAAAACGATGACAAACGCCAATCTTGCAGCCAGAACTGCCCAAAATTCCTTTGTAATATCGTATTTATCATTAGACCACGGTGGCTCCCTGTAATCTTTGTATCTGAAGAAGAAAATGTTTTCAATTAATATATAGTTTTTTTTAATGCACAATGTCAGTGGGTGAAACAAGGTAGCAGCATCTATGTACAGCTTAGTATTTCCACCTGCATATCTCCACAGGGTATCCTAGGTCCTGCTCAATGGTTGGCCCGGTGCCAGATTTAAAGTCGCTGACATTAAAGTAGGCGAGTGTGTTGTTCAGAAAGCCGTGCATGGTGCCATCTGGACTGTACATGTACAGGTAGACGAGACGTGGAATGAAGTCGGAGGTGAAGGATATCACAAAGGCCTGAGTGGTAACAACAAATGATGCGCGTTAATCAACTTGCGACAGTTACTAATCGATTTATTTTGCCAACATTTGGATTTAGAAAAGTTTTTAAAAAGTTTGACCCTCCAACATGACCCAATTCACTGGGTGCAGGACGTGCGCTGATTTATTTGAATCAATTAAACGGCCCAGGTTCCTGCAATAGAACAACATACCTCCCAACTGTCCGGATTTGAGGGCTCTGTCACCATTGCGGACAGCTTTGTCTCCCAGTGGGAAAGTTGGGAGGTATGTACCGTTCACATTGGCTTTGATGGGCTATTTTAAGAGGGACTGGGGGCACGCCAGCAATGGGAAGCAGTTGCCACGTCCCTGCGAAGTGGCCACGCTCCCTTCTCGTGCATGCCTTTGTCACGATTCCCCAGAGTTGAGAGGTATGGAAAGTGGGGAAATCAGGAGCAAAGCATTTTGTGCTGGTTAGACCATTGTTTCAGATATTGCCCATATTCAAAGCCAGGTTGTTAGCTGGACCAATAACCAGCTAATCAATTCACTACACACTTGTGATGTCACTGGGATGCGATAGTGACCTCATTGAGGCATTTTTGGCTAAGTCCTAGTGAACCGATAGGCTGAAAATCAGTCCAGCACACAAAACGGTCATCACCACTGTGTGGGCAACACATACACTTATCCTTGAGCTCAGCTGAGACAGCATAGAGCATTAAAAGCAGTATATCAGATGGAAGCATGTAACAGCACAGATGGTGTCTTGGCTATGAAAGACTATCTGTTATATGGGATCACATGAAAGCGATATTGGGATATTTACAGTTTGCACATCTAGAGAAAGAGGAGACGTCTCACATAGAAATCTGGGGTCTCCTATTTCTGATTGGAGACGCCACAAAGTGTCCTAATAGAGAGGGATTTCAATCGCAGTTCCCCCGTGTTGTTAATTAAACCAGACCGAATATCTAAACGAAGAGAAATGATTACGTAGACTGTTATACATTCATGCAAAAGCTGACTGGTTCACTGACTTACAGGGGTCGGGCCGCCGCGACCTTACAGGGGTCGGGCAGCCGCGACCTTACAGGGGTCGGGCAGCCGCGACCTTACAGGGGTCGGGCAATCTTTTCAATTTATACTCCATATATTGCTACAAGCCTAGTAACAAACGACCAAGACAATCACAATGATAACCGTTTCCTGACTAAGTGAAATGACTCACATTTATTATCACTGAAAGCTTGCCAACACCTCGGAGGATATTATACCAAATACCTGCAAAAAAAAGAAAAAGAAACCAAATGTGATACAATTAAAATTGCTACTATGTTTCCACTAGTGTCAGATTTAACATTGCTTCCCTGAGATACAACACATATTACTGCTCTGCAAATAGGTGGAACCAAAGCACAGAGCATAGCTGATCTGTGTCACATCCAAGGGCAATGAAAATAAACAACTTTGGATGACATAAAAACGTCTTGGTGGAAAACAAAGAATGACGTATGAAAGGAAAAAGGAATATTTTTTAGAAAATATTACATGCAACAATAAAACTTGTTTAAGGGTTGAATGTGACATTTAAATGAAACAAGGCTGTACCTAGACACCTGGAGAAATGAATAAGCAGTAACGATGCTTGTTATGAAGCTTCGCTAATTATCCCAATGGCCACTGGCCACAAGCACTTTCTGAGAACCCACCAGGCTTATGGTGAAGGAGGACAACCCTATTCCACAGTCGGTGGAGTTACTTTGACTTTGAGTCCTCCGTAGAAGAACTCTGACCATGAGTAGTTAATTTGGGAAATTATAATTAGCAACATTTCTCTTGTCTATTATTTTTTTATCTAACACCACAGGGGCCATGTCTACATCCCTTGCAGTTTCGTCTTCTGTGTCCAGTGGGTATTTTATTTCAAGGACCATTGACACAAGTGATAGCAAGAGGTCAATACTTCTGTGCTAGGACCTGCGGTGTTTGCACAGTGTTTAACCTTTGCAGAACCAGATCTTCCCCGATAATGTTACGATTTATTAATAGCTGAGGGGTACAAGCTATGTACAGTGCCTCGTGCAGTTAACTCTGTGTCAGAGGCACGGCCAAGTCTTTAAGTGACTGAGAACATTCTCCTGCAAACCTCTTTATAAAGTCTCCAGCTGGAAGCTCCTCTACACACTGCAAATACCTCACCCCAGCCATCAAAGCAGCACATTCGGGTACCGTTAGAAACTGTTGTAGGATGAAGCTCTTGATAGCTGTTCCTTAACCCTCTCGCTCAAAGTCCTTTGAAAGGTTTCAATTTGGACTTTGAGCACTGTCCATTAAATTATCTGCAACAAAAATGCTACTTATAATCGCAGCATTTTAGTTGCAGATAATTCAGAAGCATTCCCTAATCGTGTGATTTTATTTGAATTCGTTAACCGTGTATTTCTGAAGACACAACCTGGAGTAGCTCATGTAAACAAAGGGGTAATTTAACTGCCAAATCTTTTCCCCAGGTGGATCACAGAAAACAGTTTTACAGACACAGATAGAATGTTGTAGCATGTACAGGAAAACAAATGTTCAAACAAGTTTTACATTGTTACATATAAATTATAGATGTGTTGACAGTAATACACGAAAATGGGATTTCAAGTAGTTTGTTTTATTACATTGGGCTGGGCCTGGAGCTTGGGACAAACATGAAACAGTTTAAGTGTAGAAAAAAAAACCGCAGGACAGCTTGTGTCTCAGGAAAGCTGATGAGAGTTAGTGACTCTCAAAACCCTTTTATGGCAGAGGAGATGTTTCCAACAACTATCAATAGACTAGTATATGCTGAATTCTGTCTCTACAGTCAGTTCTTACTGGTTCTCCTGGTCTTTAAAAGCAAAACTACAAACCCTATGCATACATCATAAATCCATCTCTTACTTGTCATGCATATGCAGTTCTGACATTAATCAAAGACTCTGAAGTAGAAGTCATTGGAAAATTGTGAAGAGATTGAGTGTACACTATTGCCCCATCTCCGTACAGGGGTTTATCACTTAACACTTCTCCCGTGCTTCCCCCCTCCACTTGAGTGACCTCCCTCGCTCCATCAGTCTGTCCCCTCATCTTAGCACCTTCAAACGGGCTCTCAAAACCTATCTGTTCCTTAAGGCCTACCAGCCACCCACATAACCTTCTCCTTCCTTTCTCCTCACCTCCACTTCTGTCTCCTCTTGTGCCTGATCCCCTCTACTGACTCCTCTCATGCCTGCTGTTCTGTTTCCTCTCCCCTTAGGATGTAAGCTCTTATGAGCAGGACCCTCTTCCCTCCTGTCTCTCTACCTCTTCTACTCTAACTTCACTTTATTAGCTTTGTTTGGAGTTTTGAAGTCCTGGTATTATCTGCCTAATGTTCTATACTGTATTAATTGTTTATCGTTCTGTACTGTTTTCACTGTATGGTCCACTGCCTGTATCCTGTACTGCGCTGCGGAAAGGATAATAATAATAATAATAATAATAATACCAATGTCTTTCCCTCTGACCGCCACAGGCCTTCTGAGTTCGGTGATGAATTTCTTGGCATCCAGACGGATTTCAATGATGTTGTTCAATAAGGCAAACAGCGGAGCCAAAGGAAAGGAGGCGACAAACAGAGTGACAAATCCAAACTGGATAACTGTAGAGAGGGACAAAAATACAAAACTATTCAGATGAACACGTTCTAGTGAGCAAAAACAACATTTAAAAATGAAAACACTACTAGTTGGAGGTACCAGAACCATCTGCATATTGTTTCCGGAATAGGTTGGACAGACCCAGACAAAACTGATCAAACATAAAAATAAATACATAGAAAAAAAAAAAAAGACTAAATCCAAGGAAGCCTCTCTTATATGCTCAGGATCTGATTACATATCTGTGTGGAGTTTGAATGTTCTCCCCGTGTTTGTGTGGGTTTCCTCCGGGTGCTCCGGTTTCCTCCCACACTCCAAAAACATACTAGTAGGTTTATTGGCTGCTATCATATGGACCCTAGTCTCTCTCTCTCTGTCTCTCTGTCTCTCTCTCTCTCTCTCTGTGTGTCTGTTAGGGAATTTAGACTAAGCTCCAATGTGGCAGGGACTGATGTGAATGAGTTCTCTGTACAGCACTGCAGAACGAAACCCACGCAGACGCTGGGAGAACATACAAACTCCTCACATAAAAGGTCATGGTCGGGAATTGACCACTTAGCCACCGTGCTGCCAAAATGTTATAATTTATAACTAGCCACCTTCAGTCAAGTTTGTTACATACTCATTTCCATATACTCTGGAGTTAGTCCAGCAAAAGGTTCCAGGTTATAATCCATCTCGTAGCGTTGTTTCTTCTTGATGTGCTCCTCATGATCCATGTAGGTCTCTCTCCTCGATTTTATATATCGGATCAGCTTCTTCATCTTCCTAGAATAATATGTGGGCTGTTTAAGACATTCATCCGTAAAGTCAGCTACAGCCTATAAGTGGTTAATCAGACAAGAGATGCACTCACGGGATTCCTATTTCGAAGAGATTGTTCTGGATCAGCTGTTTCCCCAACATGATGATGCTCAGCTGGATACAGAGTTCCATTAAACAACCGCCAGGGGCACACTGCAGAGAACATGAATGTTAATGTAGAACATCCTTCTGCTACGAAAAGCATGGACTGATTTTGTACCAAGAACACCAAATGTGATAGAACATCTTTGGCTTTCTAAAAACCAAGTACGATTCAGATGACTGCCCCTGTGAACCAATCAGTTTGCAAATCTCCAGACATACGTACCTCTTCCATTCGAAACGAGCCAAAAATGTAGACATAGTCCCCTGGACGCCCAACAAACCTGAGAGGAGAGACATTTGCATTTAGGCGTTTTATCTCCATTTGTGCAAGACACATCATCTTCGCAAAGTAGACAAAGTATGACTGGTGGCAGAGACTGGCGATATTTGTACTTCAATGATTGCTCGTCAGTCATGGGTTGTCTAAAGACTAGTAGTAGACTAGCAGAAATAGCACAGAAAGTTTGCAGATAGGAACAGGGTTAATAGCAGATACCTTACTATATCTATTCCATAAAACAGAACTCACAGGACACTTTCTAACATTATATAGGCAACAGGTTTTACTTACCGACCCTTGAAGAAAGCTACGTAAAAGATGGGCGTATAGGCGTTGACAAATTTCAAAAGGAAAGCCTTGAATATCAAACGTTCTTCAAAAGTCTTGTCCGTTTTTGGAACCTCTGTCCAAACCAAATAAATAAGTTAACTTCTGGCATTGTGATCAAACAATCAAGGATAACTTTTTACAGTATGGGATTTTTGGTAGGATATATTGGGTAGCTTCTCTTATATGCTCAGGATCTGATCACATAGCATGAAAACAATGTACCATTTAATTTGGAGATCAGAACCAGGGACACATTAATGTTGTTACAACTGTATTCAATCTCTAGTCCTAGATGAACATAACAAAGTTCTGAAAGTATTTCACAGAGTTCCGGAACAGACAAAGACTTGCCTATCTGGGTGAGCCACCTTGCTATGCATCCATACACCTCATCCAGGATCAGGATCACCACCAAGTTAATGATAACGGCAGTCGCAGTCACAGTCACTCTGACATTAGCGCGGGCAGATGCGCTGGAACTCATGGCTAATGCTGCTGCAGTGGAAACCCGATATACAATGACGCCAAACACGATGGCAAACGTCAAGCCAATCTAATGAGAGAAAATACAGGTATAGAGCAAATACTTGACTATTTGTTTTTTTTATAAAAGTAAAAATAAAGAAAAAAAGTAGCAGATTCAGAGGTTGAAGACATTGAAGGAAATATATGAAAACTCGTTGGGCAACAGATGGACACAGGATCTAGCCTATTTAAACAGGGAGCTCACGACCGTGTTTGTGTGGGTTTCCTCCGGGTGCTCCAGTTTCCTCACACACTTCAAAAACATACTGGTAGGTTACTTGGCTGCTTTTAAAATTGACCCTAGTCTCTCTCTCTCTGTGTGTGATAGGGAATTTAGACTGTAAGCTCCAATGGGGCAGGGACTGATGTGAGTGAGTTCTCTGTACAGCGCTGTGTAATTAGTGACGCTATATAAATAAATGGTGATGACCATGTTTACTAAGGTACATTATATCAAATAAAGCTGTCTAATGACACAGGTCTCCCTCTGTTGATTCTATAGGTTCATAACACCAACAAAATAGTGTTAATGCAGTCTAGTAAAGGCTGATATTTCTGCAAAGGGTTCCAAAAGATTTACATTGCAGGATCTAACTCTGTTAATTCAAACATTCAGCCATTTTATTCGCTTCGGTTACAACAAAAAAAAAGGGAAGATAGAGTAAGGACATACTTTCCTTTAATAATTTTCCTCCCAGTATCTAGCAGTAAGGTGGCAGGTTGGTATATAGACAAACCAGAAGGAAAAGTATGTCCTACCTAGACTTTCACGTCAATAAGGCAGCTAGAACTCTACATTTTAATCTTACTCAATCTACCTGAATATACTCAATAATCAGGCCCTGTCACTAGACTTTTTCAAAGTATTCCATGACATCATGCATAACAGCCATTGGACGAAAACAGCCCTGGATATAAGTCTACCAAGGAGAACTACTTACCATGAAAATGATGCCAACCAGGTTTGTAACATAAGCAGGGACTCTGTCCCGCCACGTCAGCTTCTCCTTTTCAGTCTAAAATATAGGAGAGGAACAGAGAATCACTACTGCATTCTGGGAGACTGTGCAGGTAGTGGATGACATCACACTGTGCAAACAAGACAGATGGAACTACACTATCACCACAGTCAATCAAACATCAGTGTCTGGATCTCATAGAACTGTTTAGTGGTGCAGTGTACAAGGGAAGGGGGTGTTGCTCGATAGGCAAGTTTTCCACATGCTCTTGCCTGTTATTTAAAGAGAATAATTTCCTAAACAATGCAGTGAGAACCTTGCTACTCAGAACTGCCCTATCCTGTAGTAAAAATGTATGTGAATAAAAATTATATATACATATACACACAGCTATTTGACCATTTATCGTCAGCAGAAGACAGTAAACTGTGGCTTTCTAGATGTCGAGCCATTACAAGCGTTTAGTTCCACTAATTGCCCACATCTGCTCTTCAGCCCCTCTAGAGTGTGGAACTGAACATGAGTCATATTAGGATTACATTTTGGGATCTCAGTCTACAGATTTCTAGGGAATGTACTCATCATTTGAGTGAGAAACTCTTGAAAGTCATTTGCAGTTGGCATAGCTGGGAACTTTTTATCCATCTCAAACCTCGAATGCTGGGCTGTGTTAAACTTCCAAAGTTGTATTATGGACCAGTGATCTACAAAACTGGAGATGGAACTTGTCCCTAGTGATAGACTGCAGCCTGATGAATATTGTATTAGTCCAAAATATATCTGTCGCCATTGTGTGTAGTGGAGGTGATAGAACCCACCTTCCTAATATAAAGGTTTAGATTAAGTTTATTTGTAAAGATAAGGCGAGTCCACCAGATACCGTTCTTGGAATATTTAGCTTATAGTGTGCTGGAAAGAATATGTCCACTAGTTATTCTATAGAACCGCTGGAGTCAGCAAGATATAGCTTGATTTTCAGTTGAGTGAGTGAAATTGCTTAGAATATTAAAAATGAACCTTTAAAAAGGGGAACTCGACCCAACGGTAGGTTTTAGGTTTACTTTAAGATAAAAGAGCAAGTTCACTTTTGTTACTTAAAACCACCAATAGCATTCAATCGAGTTTTTTGGGCTATGGTGGATGGACTACAGATTCCTATGCTGTGCTAGTGTAATCGTCTTGCATTGGTTTCTGGTTTACATCAGAAAGAGGTGAAGCTCTACAAAAGTGAATTTCCCCTTTAAATCATTCTTTGAAACAATTGAAAGATACACCCCTGGCCAGCCATGCCCCTGATGCAGTTGACAAAACCGACTCATTCTTTACGGTTCTGTGATTTGCCATCTCAGTTGACAAGGGCAACCAATCACATTCCCGCAAGGAAGAGGGCCAGTACTGCCAATTGTTCCACTGAAATGGTTGTGAACAATCTTGGCTAGAAAAAAAAAAAGGAACCATTGGCTGGGTGATGTTCCCCTGTAAACAAGATGAGAACAATATAGTAGGCTTGTAAAAAATGATGAACCGTCAACTCCGTACCAAACTACAAAGTTCCCAGGTACGTCAACAAAGGCAAAATATAGGTTGCCTAATAGCAGTGGGGATGACTTTGAATTAGTAGTTATGTTAGTACTGTGATGTATAATGTTTAATATGTAATAGAAGACGGCACTAAACCAGTCCACTCATACATGGTGCAGCATGCACATATACACAAAACACGTGACGTTTCACAAGTGGTGCAACAAAACACAACCATCCACAGTGAGTATTAGCCATGCACTGACCCAGTTTGATGACGAGGGAACGAGAACATTGATGTGATGAAAATAAAAGGTAAAAAGTTAGCAGCCTGAGGGGATCATTGGGCAACTATGGGGGAAAAAACCCATCAGTTTGTGGCTCAAGATTGTCCCTCTAGAGCCTGGCAGTGTGAAGCTGCAGATTCTATGTTCCCCTCAGTTTGCTGAACAAAATAAACCATGATGTGATTTAGTTTTCTCAATACACAGTATCATCTCCCTGGAAATTGGATGTAAAATGTACCAATTTCACCCCAGCCATGGCTGTCTTAACTCTCTGCCTCCACTTGTTTGTGTTGTCCTCAGGAACAGGCTGATGCTTCTGATGGCATTTGAGGGAAACAAAAAAGGACCATGCAACAACGTTATAAACCATCTTGCAATCAGCAACAATGAATGAGAAACAATATACGTTGGAACTGCCCCTTTATATCACAGAACAGCTAGGAAGTCCCTGATTGGCTGTCAGCCACAGTACAATGTAGCACTTTCGCTATATAGATTGTTTTGGACGTGGGGTACTTTCCATAGAGTATCGGCCAGTCAAATAATTTTTACATGACACTCCTTATCTGCGACTGCCAAGATGTACTTGGCCTATATCTGTGGGATGTGTTCTCGGCAAAACATGTGTGTGGTTGGCAGATCCAGACATGTTCTGGGTAGTTAAGCCATGTCCAATTTTGACCAGTAGGTTGAAGCTTATACATAAAATCTACCAAAAAAAATCTTCATATTATATGGTCTTTGTTTTTTTTTTTTATCATCTAGTCCCCCTGGTTCATTACCCCAACAGTCTTCTCTGACCATCCCTGACAAACCCATAGAGATCGGTATTTGAGTCAGAAGAAGTTCACATAGCACCAGATGTCCTGAGCCTCCAGATGATCAGTGCAATGATTGTACACATGGATCTTTTGGGTAATGTTAAACAGGGCAGCTCAGGTGGCAATGCCCATGAAGAAGACAGCAGTCATTCCCGTCAGGGGTCAACCAAACGTAAATGGGTTTGACGACGACCCTCCGTATAGTTATCCACTTAGTAGACAGCACTGACAAGTGACTTATCCCCATTGCATCTGGTAGTAAAGGGAGTGTGGTTTTTTTGGAATTTTGTCATTTATTAAAATATACATTTTGTGGCATACAAATTATGTCCAGTAGTATAGTGGATTCTGGATACACAAGATGTTGGGTAACACAAGTACAAATCTTTAATTTTGCGATTACAGAAGATGCCCTCACATATGGTAAAGTGGTCTTGAGAAATACAGAACAAGACAACTAACTTAATATTGTAATATAGACACCACAATGGGTTTTATTTCAAGATTGGTTATATTAGATGGCTTTAATGTGACCGTTACCTAATCAAATGTACGTTTTCCATAGACAACAGAGTTACGTCAAAGACCGTTCCTTACACGGCCCATTGTCCTCCATATGGAAATACTGGTGGCCACTGGTCCATTTCTAATCTATGTCCTTCACAGTGAAATGATGGGGGGCAGTGGTTCTTTAAACCTAGTACTTATTGGGTGTACTAAAGGATGATCATAGGCTGTCTGGCCTTCAAAGAGCTGGTAATGGTGGCACGTGTTCAATCCACTTCTGACAAATTACAACCCCCAAAAAATAAATACATCTGGAGATTAAAATTGTTAAAACCTTGGGAGTACTCGCATTGGTCTCTTAAGCTTTCTGTAAATCTAAACCATTGGAGTGAGTGTTAGTAACATGCTACTAATCTACATATAAAACACATGGAGCATACCAGTGACATCTTAGCCTAGGTATAATGAACAGAAGAATACAATGGGACCATTTTCTCAGTTTACAGGTAAGTGCGCATTTGTTCTCTGTAACCTGATCTAAGCCTGTGGGTCAGATTCACTTGTATAAACAAGCATGTCACATTAACGCAACAGGAGCCTGACTGGTTTAGGATCATGTTACAGAACAAAAAGACAAAGCTACAATTAAAGCATTAGCAGCCTACAACAGTCATTACATTTGTTTATTGATGTTGGTTAAATGAACATCATCATGAGATATATTACATAACGAGATCAAGAGCGTCTCTGCCCTGCAAGAGTTCAGCAGAAAAGCCAATGCAGATGTAGTGTTAATGCATGTACAGATCTAATCATCTTGTAGGGCAGCACAGTGGCCTAGTGGTTAGCACTTCTGCCTCACAGCACTGGGGTCATGAGTTCAATTCCCAACTATTGCCTTATCTGTGTGGAGTTTGTATGTTCTTCCTGGGTTGGCACCCTGGTTTCCTCCAGGTGCTCTGGTTTCCTCCCACACTCCAAAAATATTAAATTGACCTTAGTTTCTCTCTGTTTGTCTGTGTGTGTATATGTTAGAGAGTTTAGACTGTAAGCTCCAATGGGATTGATACGAGTGTTTCTCTAGCTGATGATGATGGCCAATTTAACTGCCCGCAGTATTCTTTGATTTGTGGACAACGATAATGAATGACTTTAAACAATTTAGAAAATATAGCCCTCAAAATTAAATTAATTATGGAATGATCAGATTTAAAGTTTAGAATCTTTTGCATTAGAAACAATGGCTCTCTTGTGTACATTTGGCATTTTCAATTGAAAGACTTTTTTTTTGGCATTATGGGCCTGATTGAAATTCTAGAGAACCTCATACTATCTTTTATTTAATGTCCCAATCGTCCATTGTCCCCGTCTGCATCCATTTAGCACAATCAGATGAAAGCGATTGGATCTGTACTGTATGTGTGTGGGGTTTGTTTAAAACACACATTTGATATTGTTCATATGTATCACTTATCTTCATAACAGCTGCTTATAGAGCATTATTACATATTGCATTACTATGCTCATCACTACTTATAAGTCACACTTTCCAAATTGACAGACTTATGGTGCCAAATGACCATAAAACTCTATAGGGAAATCAATTGTCCACTGAACACTCGCGAAGGCACCACACGGCGATGTAAGATTGTGCATTTCTCTTCGCATTCCATAGAGGTGTGCAGGAAAATCCATGATTTTGGGATACTGTACTACCCGGAATTGTGCGCAACCAAACACAGATTTTGTTACGGAAGGGGGGGGGGTATTTGTTTTTCAATTATATAACACATCATGCTTACGGATATCAATATATTAATATTCATATTACAGCTACCCCCAAAGTTGTGTATTGAATGCTTTCCATACCTCCTTGCGTCTGTATTCCTTTTTGAGGGATTTCTGAAGGACTTTCGCCTCGTACTCTGCTCTCGGGTGGTCCTGTGGGAGATAAAAGTCGAATTAAACAATTTGGACACATGCAACAAGGCCAGACGAGGCCTCTCTCTAGGATTACAGCGGAGATCTCAAGGCGCATGCTGCTTAGGGTGCAGATCAATACATATAGTGGCATAGTGCAATTACCATTTGCTGACAGGCAATGTTGCGAAACACACGCAGTGATTTGTGACGGGCACAGACATGATGGTGTGAAAACATAATAGAACGTGGCGTGAAACAGCCATTTGTTTGGTGGGAAAGAAGAGAAAAGGGAGGAATATACGTAAAACACATAGATTTAGCGCTTTGCTGCAAGATTTGTGCAGTTTACGGAAGGATGCCAAGAAAACTTGTTGAAGGAAGGAAGATAGGACAAGTATTAGTAAATAAGTTTTCAAACCTTGACTGTTCCCTTCATGAAACAAGAACATGACACACACACAATAAAAAAAAAAAAGAAAAATAAAACAAAAACACACAATTATTACTTTGTGCTTCAGGTAATGTTATGAAAAAAGTTTATGGTAACGATGAATGGGATTGGGGCACAGTTGCAAGCATAAAAAAAACAAATGTAATACAGTCGGTGAGATGCATTTAGAGGTCTATTTACTAACGCGCAGCGGTAATACATTATGTATTGCTGCATATTGACTATGCTCTGGGAGCCCCGGTGAAGACCGCCTCCCCCCCAAACTGTTTTTAATGTTCACTGCCTGGCCAACGCTGCCAGCGAACGTAGAAAGTGAAATGCGTGTGCGCCACTAAAGTCTTTCCGGACTCACTGGACCCCATAGGGTAAGCGAACGCCATCTTGAGATAGTCTTACTTTGCAGCGGAAAGCAGTGGTTTTCGTTGCTCCATAAACCACTAACATCGCAGTCCCAATCGAGTGCTATGGGGACTGCGGTAACCCACAAGTAGGTGAATGCAGGAGAAAAATCGCGGACATCTCCTGCGTTAACCCCTTCATAACTCGTGTAACTTGATGCAATGCCCATTCTGAGGCGAAAACAGTGTTTTTCTCTGGATTTATGGCTGATTACGGTTTTGTAAATAGACCCCATAATACAATAGTACAATGTTTTCATAATTTCATGAAGACAAGGATAACATAAAAGGGTAACATATGCATTTATCTGGGGTCCACCGTTAGTTCTTATATTAATAACATCAGTATGACAAGAGACTAGTCATTTACAGTGTGTGTGTGAGGGGCCCAAGGAGGAGGTTACTGTGGCCCCTGGCCCTCTACATCCGCCATTGGGGCCCCATTATCTCCATGGGCCCCGGTGCACGGCACCTGCCGCATCAATGGTAGTTTTGCCACAATTACATATTCATTTCATTGAATAATAATAATAAATAATAATAAATTATATATATTTTAATAGTAATATAAATATATATAATAATAAATAATGATAATATATGTACACATATATACATACACACACACACACACACACACACACACACACGCAGTGTATGTAGGAATTGTGGAGTATACTTATACATAGAATGTAAATAATTGGATAAAATGTAAATGTTATCTGCTCTGTGAATCTTTTGCACTTGCCCCTGGGATCTCTTCCTTCAAACATCGGTTCTTATGAATTTGTCACAAATTACACATTTCTAATTGATCATGAGGTCAATATCTTTCATTCCACCACAGGTGGAATATACAGCATCAAACATCACGGCGACTTTCACATACAGGATTGTGGATGTTATTAGTGGCTGTTATCTATGCACGACTTGTATGCGATCTCAAGTTCAGTCAACATTTAAAGGAGTCCAAAGACTGCTCTGTTGGATTTTGGACAATTAATGTTTTCATAAAGAACAAATACAGTTTGCTTTGGACATTATAGGTATATTTTATAAAGTCTTTCTCCTGATAGACTCCTTTGTATTTATCCAGGCAAGGCACGAATATGGAGCCAATCAGATAAGGATTTCTCCCTTACTGTATGTATAATATTTGTTTTCCCTTCTTTACCTCGCTACAATCATTGCATTTAGTCAGTCAGCAAAATATTATCAAGCCTAAAAAGTAAAAAGAGGTGTTACCCATAGCAACCAATCAGATTCTAGCTATCATTTTGTAGAATGTGCTGGATCAGGCCTGGCCAACCTGTCGCTCTCCAGGTGTTGTGAAACTACAAGCCCCAGAATGCTCTGAGAAAAGTATAGCCAGTCAATAACTGGCAGGGTATGCTGGAACTTGTAGTTTCACAACCTCTGGAGAACCACAGGTTGGCCAGGACTGTGCTGGATAAATGATGGTTGCTATGGACAACACCTCCACTTTTCCTTTTTAGAAGGTTTGATAAATCTTCCTGTTGCAGTTTTTGTGAGGTGATGTACTGTGCAAATTGTTACCATCTACTTGGGCATAAAACACAAAAAGTTGTAAAGGAGGAGGGTGATGGTTATATTAATGCACTACAATATATGTGGTTTGTACAGGCTTAAAAGGGTTATCTATTATGCTTTCTAGTGTGACGTTCAACTGCAACAACGCAAAGACCATGTTTTTATTGCCATTCCAGAAGTGCCATTGACCATTGTTGTGGGTACCTTTGTGTTCTAGGTTATGCCTGACTGGTAGTACAGAGCAAATTATTATTATTAATTTTTATTTATAGGGCGCCACTTGGTGTCCGTGGCGCCGTACAGGGACGCTACGGCGTATCCAACCTGTGGCCCTCCAGGTGTTGTGAAACTTCAAGTCCCAGCATGCCCTTCCAGCTATCATCTGGTTGTCTACTGGCAAAGTATGCTGGGGCTTGTAGTTTCACAACACCTGGAGGGCCATAGGTTGGACAGGCCTGCTTTAAAATGTTCCCAATAGGCTGCTGAGCAGAGTCTTAAATTTTCCAGCCAACCCCTGATCATGTTGTTCATATGGAGAATTCAGGATAATTTCAACTGAAGAGGGGAGGTGGAAAGAGAGGATGAGGGGGGTCAAAATGTGGAAGTTCATAGTGCTCTGTCAAACACATGCACCTTTGCACACATGGTGAGCAAGAGATGTAGTGGGTACACCAAACCATCTGAGCAAAAGGGAAGTTGTATGTACATTACGGGGAAAAACTAAGAGTAATACAAAATGCGTAAGTTAGCACAGCTACGTGCATTGTAAACAATCCCCATGTTCTCCTGTCTTGTACACATTACCTTGTGTGCAGATAACATTAAGGCTAATCGGTCACTTATAAGAGACTTAAAAGCTAATGCTTGCTTTAGAGTAGTTTTGTGCATAACACAATCATTGGCAAGTAATAAGAACTATTGTAAAAAAAAGCCAATAGGCATTAATATTGGAGAATAGATCCTAATGTATCAGCCATATTGCATTCTGGGAATATGAAAACGGTTTTGTTCTATACTCACTTGCTCATCCTCAAAGGCGGTTAGATCCCATCTGTAGTTTAGCCTCATTTGTCGTCTTTTCCAGTGCTCCATGAAAGTGGCAGCTGTAACAGGACAAGCACACTGGGTGTTACTTAACATGTACTTTTCAAAAGATCACTTGTAGGAGGGGACCAAAAAAAACAGTCATGGAGTGGGTAGGGGTAAAGGATCATACTCCTCATTCTAGAGTTTGCGCTACATTGAAATGAATGGGCCCATTGAAATGAAAAGGATAGTCTCTGTCTATGGAGTTAATAATTACTGGCCAAAACAGGCTAGTAATGGAATTCAGCGATCATAATGATGTTAAAATAATAATTTTACATTAATAAACTGGACTTTAAAATGGTACTTTAATTTTACACTGTTGATCTTAGCGACCTGCGTCCTGGGGTGGCAAAGTTGCAACTTCAGGGATCCCAATAATGTTCAACAGTTTTTTGCACAGGGCTGGTTGCTGCTGGGGAGTGGACATGCATTTGTTTGCAGTTCCTTCAATAGAAGGGCCAGATTTGACTATGGCAAGGGAACCCTGTATTTGTAGACTATGTTCTAGAGAAAGCCAACCCAGACTGTCTCCTTACATTAAATCACAGCCTCCACTACTGGCAACCCAACGGTTGTATCTGGCTTGTAATGCCTCTCCCTGGTGTTAGATGCTGGGCAGCGCCAAGGATATTAAACATGGCTAGACTCTAGTTTCAGATATTTTCAGATAAAAGTAGAAAAGGAATTGTGTATGCCAGAGTAAGAATAAATCTACACTGTACTGTGTCATAGCAATGTGCGACCCGCTCCATAAGATCATCCTACACGCACAAATACATACACAGATAAACAGTCTTAGCGTGGTTGAAATCCATATGCAACTCAAACCACAACACTGTGATTACATCAGAACGTTTCCCCAGGGAGTATTTCATATGACTTGGAAACACAAGAGATTTACCTGCAACGCACATGGTTTCATTATCATACTAAATGCCCAGCTAAAGAGACTTCAATTAGTGAAGCTACCGACCACCTCACAGAGAGAACGTCTGCCAGCCTATGTCGTTAATTTTTGCCATCTGCTATCCCATCCAAACATGTTCCCCAACCTGCATGTTACACATGTACAACCTACGCTGCAAGAATACTATTTGACAATCTACTGCCTATTGCGGCTCTGACAATTCATTTCTCAGAATGCATTTCTTTAACTCCCAGCATGCACTGCTTGCTGAATGCACTGGCTCCCAACCAAAACCCTACTATGAAATCTGATCAGAGATTATGTAGAGCTCTTAAAAAGGGGAAAGCAAATGAGCACTAGTGTAGTTGTACTTGGCAGGTGCATGCTCGGTCTCAGCACGCTGGAATACACATGCACTTGTTGGGCGCAGGCCGCGAGCTGTTGAGTGAATCACTCACACGTACGTGAGAGGCTAAATTAGTTTAGGAAATGTACAACTTCCCAGCTCCATTTTTCACTGGTGACACCTCTGCATTTAAACAGAGCTGGATTTATGTAAATGTAACCTAGCCAAATAGAATTAATGCTTTGCTAAAACATCTCTGTTACGGAGTTTGTTGAGACTTTATTCTAGATTCACATTAACCCATACAAGATCATTGGACATTTCCGTTGTATTCAATAGGACATGTCTGTAAAAATATACTCATGGCAATACATATAGGTTTTATTATTATTCTATATAACACACACATTATAATAGGTAGATATGAGATGGGTAGATAGAAATGTAGTACCCTGCAAATCACAGGTATATTACTGTAAACAATAATTCAGAAAGCTACAGTTCCCCAGAGTGCCTCTGGGAAGTTAAATGCAAATTGCGTCGGCCATTTTGGAGTGGACAAACTGCAATGAATGAACTAGAAGGTTCCAAGAGATTCTTGGGGAGAAGGGGAGGAGCCCAAAACGGACTGTTAGGGGAGTATTCAATTGACGGCGGGATCGCCGAAAATCCCGCGCTCTAAAAATATTACAGCTAATACGGTAAACCTGCGCGTAAATACCGTTAATACAGTAATTTACTCGCTGGATTTCAGCTCGCAGCTCAGGGAGCCGCGAGCTGAAATCCAGCGAGATATTACCGTATTAACGGTAATATTTTTAGAGCGCTGGATTTTCGGCAATCGCGCCGTCAATTGAATACCCCCCTTAGAGACTAATGGATGTTCTGGTGTGAAGGGTGCTATAAAAGCTGCCTGTGATAATGAAGGATCTTCCCACGGAGAGCCACTGAATGATATTGCTTTTTGCAGCTAAAGTTCCAAGACTTAAAGGCCAGCCCATAAGGAAACATCTTTGAAGAAATAGGAATAGACCCAGCTTGCCGGTGCCTATCAGATATCAGCAGGACTCAAAGGAAGACAGATAAGTTTATGATGTATTTTCCTTTGCTATGTTCAAGTTATTGAAACAAATGAGACAAACTCTTACTTGCCAACTCTCCCGGGAGACTCATGGATTCCGGGTAGGTCTCCTGGTCTCCAGGGAGAGTATGGCAGCCTCCCGCATCTGCCCACTTCCTAAGACGTGGGCGGAATTAGATCCAAAATGCTGCGATTCTCTGGGAATATCTAAAGGGAGAGTTTAATCCAGCCAAATCTGTTGTGTTTAAAAGTTATCTGCAAGCTGACACAGTATGCAAGGGACATAGGGGTCTATGCATCAAGCTTTTTTGACACTTTTTTGAAACAGTAGTTTCCGCATCTTTTAAGTATGTTTGCCATGCATTAACTCCCTAATTTCTGTGAAATCTCCTCCGTTTAGGCAAATATCGTCCAGCGTCACAGTCGCCATAGATTAGTATGGTATAGTATGATAAGCTTTGCTTATTGGTGAACCAAGATTCCAAAAATGTTATTTATTTTGTGATTTTATGTAGACTAGCACTGCGTGTTGATGGTATTGTGGTATTACTTCCCTACACTACCACTACTTATCTGCTGCTGTGGTAAAGCCTTATGCCACAAGCAAAGAAAATAAACCCACGAGTTTATGCACTGTAAGCCCTGTGTTCCTTGTTTTATTCCAACACTACTGGGGTAACCTTTGCCTCTCTACTACACCACCGAGCCTGTAGAATCCTTCCTTACACTACTTCCAGGGTGCCAACCATCTGCTCCTTTACAGAATGAGAAAATAATAATAATAATAATAATAATAATAATAATAATAATAATAATAATAATTATATATATATATATATCTCATTCTCCATTCTGTTGTGCCATGCTCATGCTCTAGTAGTTCTCAAAGGAAATTCAGCTCAAATCTGGCTGGGAACAGCCCTTCTGCATATGGCAAACACGGTTATTGTTATGAAGGCAATTCCATGGAGAGGGAATGATCTCCTGGGACGTGCAGAGGACTAAATACTAACAGATGTGCCATTTTCATCCTCCTCTTGCATATAAATATAAAAAAAATGAATAAAATGGGATAAAGCTTGGAATGTCAAAATAAGAACAGTAAATGGAGTCCTAGAGGGATAGGAGAGGACGAGCAGAGAGTGTGGGGGAAGAGTCCCTCGGCACTGTCCCGGACAGAGGTGGAGATCTCGGAACATGAGAAACATACACAGATCGGAAGTCTTGGTGCAGCTGGGACACTTTCTCAGATGAAAACAAAAAACTTCTTATTTAACAAATGGCCCTGTTCCAAAATTATGTAACGCTGAAAACAAGAATGGATGCGCATGTGTAGGAAACATATATTACTCCTGCAGAGTTATACAATGATAATAGTGGATTTACCCAGTGAGTATTATTACTCCAGTCATGCGATTTTCTTAGTAATTAGGTGAATTATGTGAGGGGGACAAAGGTTTGAAACTCATCAAAAAGCAACACAACTACTTGAATTGTTTAGGTCAGTGATTTAAAGGGCGTAGCTGTTGCCTACATGTAGTGTAGGCAGCCATCTTGTGGACTGCACCATTCTTCATGCAGATGCAACCAATCAATTCACTAGGAACCAGTACTATCACTGAGGCATGAGGCACTACTTGTCTGCTGAATATTCATGAGCAGCAGCGGACGCATGCCTCATACCTCAGCGCCATCATTGCTGTGAACTCCCATACTGGAATAGTATGTTTAGAAACATGTCACATGCGGTCTTCCTTACCCCATAAAGCCATGAAGACGGAGAAGAAGACTGTGGCTGGGTTGTCGAAGAGATGACTGGCGCGGGCTGTGGCGCAGGCAGAGCTGATCTTCCAGTAGCTGCAGGTTTTATCACATAGTGGGCACATAGTAATATTTAGCCGCTGATCACACATTTCCATGCTGGGGTGAAGAAGAAACATAGTTTACACACAAAAGTATTAGGCAGCCTCAGCCAGGTTCAATTTAGAGTATTAATCATAATAAACAAATGGGTCTTGACTATAAGGAAGACCCTGTAGACCGGACCTGACCAACCTGCAGCTCTCCAGGTGTTGTGACCATAGACAAACCGAGGAGGGGTGGCCTAGTGCCTGTAAACCCCCCTCCAAGCCTGGGGCACTGTATAATTGAGGTGGCTGGACCCTGCCCCTGCTTCACACGGCTCTGCTTGAAAAGGAAGAGCTGCGTGCACCTAACAGTAGTGCACGCAGCATTGCCCATGTATATTATGGGGATAGGAAGAGTTGGAGAGCAGCCAAGCACTGTCTAAAATTATAGCCACGCCCCCATGCATGCTGGTCATGCCCATTGGCAGCGTGGGGTGGAAGCCCCCCTCTACAAATCCTGCGTTTGCCCCTGGTGACAGCATGGAACGACAGCAATTGGCTGGCTATCTACTGGCAAAGCTGGGACTTGTAGTTTCATAACACCTGGACAGCCACAGGTTGGCCAGGGCTGCTGTAGACTGCTAAATTTAGCCGACAGTTTCTAGCTCTTAATTCTACATAGCTGCACTTTACTGTTCATGTGCGTTTCACCGTACTCTCCCTATAAATAAAAGGATTTATTGTATGATTAGGTTAGATAAGAGGAAAGAGAACGAGTCTGCTGCCCTGTTTGTAAAGCTAATCTGTATAAAGGGCATTGGCGTACAGGATGTTTGTCCTCAGATTGTCAGTATTAAACCATCTTTGGTTGCTTGGTTATATAGTCCTCACAACGCTGTTTTAATTTCTCTTGGCGCCTGTGTCAGTTTAGGTCTTTCAATCTGCTTCTACTTTCTTTTGTGATTGTTAGCAGAGACACGGAGGTAGACGAGCTTATATTTTGCCCTCCATCAAACAATGATTGAGGAAAAACAAAAAAAACATTTTTATTATATTCCTATAAATTCTTCTCATACAAAAGCCAGATAGACCGGGGTCTATAAAACCTTTGCTGCTAGGACCTTAATTATGTTTGTCTATATGTATCGCAAGCCGTTGTGCAAGGTCTCATTAATATTGGGCTGCCTTTTAATTATTTCACTGTTTACGGTCTATAAATCAAGCACATTGTTCTAAAATAAATAAAATCAGAAACCAGGAACAAAGTAATATTAAAACATGATTAGTATAATAGTTGGTATCTCAGATACAGGTTAGGTGTGCACAGAGTATTATGGAGACACGCTCTACTTGACATGTTGACTTGTAATTTCAGTCCTTCTCTAAATCCTCCCTTTATACAGTCACTACTTCATGAAATACATTAGACATCAAGATCTTCTCCCATAAACAGGATTTCTAAAAACCAAGAGTGTGTGTTTTACTGCATTAGTATTGCGTGTAGTGTTTGCATGAGACGGCTCCGTGTTGTGGGATGGTACCTTGGGATGTCGTAGTCAACAGTAGCACATCCATAAAGGAACACGATGATCCCGACAAGGGATGCTGGAATAAGCATCTGCGTGTACACTCCCAGCCAGGCGAAGTACAAGGCAATCTTCTCACCAAAATATTTCCTGGGAACAAGGGAACAAGAACATGACCAAAATATAGAACACTGTCTTCTTTCCAAGTCTTTCTTCTGAAACCCCTCTCTGGACACCTAAATCTACGGCAGGGCACTTACCGGACCAGGTCGATGGGCTGGTACTTGTAGAACACTCCATAACTGGCCCATTCATCACACAAAAGCTGAAATAGGAAGCAAAACAGGGTGTAAGAGACAGAAAACATTACACCATGAATGAAGCCAACATGGGTTTGGACTGTATTGTTCACCTAAATGGACATGAAAGCTTTGAGGTAGACAACAAAATCGTAGTGGTTTCTTAATGCATAGATAAGCCAATACCCAACTCAAGAAGTCTGATCACAAGTCACATTTGTTCTAAAACAAAGAGATTTGAACTCAAGAACCACGGGTGGGAGGCTATGCTCTGGCCCAAACGGAAAGTAGAGCCTAGAAGAGCCACACACACACACAAAAGCGTTTTGTAATAATTGCTTTTGTTAAAAATATAATTTCATCAGCATCATTTGAATATTGACAGATGTGAAAAACAATTACATGGAAGAGGAAGTGGGAAAAGCAGCCTGTGGGACTCCCAGCATTCTTTGCCACAAAACCAGCTTTGCCAAATCCTCTTCTCCAAGCTGTGAACAAAGCACAGCTAGATATGGAAAGCCGGAGATTGTGTCTTCCCTTCAACCCTTGTAGCCATCTTAGAGAACTCTGTGGGGTAAATGTATCAAGCCGAGAGATTTCCAGCGGGTTTGAAAAACCAATCAGATTCTAGCTATCATTTATTTAGTGCATTCTACAAAATGAAAGCTAGAATCTGATTGGGTGCTATAGGCAACATCTCCAGTTTTCAAACACGCCAGAAAACTCTCAGCTTGATACATTTCCCCCCAAGAATTCACAGCAAGTTACACATGCATCAAATCTGGCCAGGTCCACAAATACTTGAAGAGCTCTGAAAATTGGTAAAGGAAATAAAACAAAATAAATGTGTGTCATATTGCCTGGGGTTTGTAAAGCTGCACTAAGCTAGACCGTCAGGGATTACAGCTTTGTGGATTTTGGCCAGTGTGTAACAATGAACCACATCTGCAAAGAAATCTGTTGGTTCGCTGACAGTATCAGCCAGAAAACACCCCTTTAATTAGCACAAGGGCATCAATGTTTAATTTTCCCATCAATCTCACAACACCCACGCCGATCCCATGGTAAGGTTCAAAACCAGTAACTGTTTCAAGGAACAAAAAGCAGCGACATACAGTTTTATATATCCGTACTGATGACAGAGATTGTAAAATGTAGTTTATAGACTAACGCCACTCAGGTCAAAGATGGTTATCCTAGACAGGTCCATATTTATAGATGATGCTGTCCTAGACATTCAGGGATCGTGTGTCCCACATACGTCTATCACTCTACAAACTACGTATTTAAAACTTTAAAGATGGGGTTGTTGGGTAAAGACCATCAAGCAAAGGATAAGAAATAAATAAAGCATTAAAAGGAGAAATGTCTCCCCTTGATCAGCGTTACCCTGGGCGTGTGGCTAGTTTGCCTCTACTGTCCCCCAGTTCTAGACTAAACCGTACTTTCTGCACCCTCACATCAATGAGATTTGTTTCTTCTCTCACATTTAGTGCCATTGATAAAGTAATTTCAGATTGACAGCACTGGCACAGAAGGAGTCCCCAGCGGGTGAGAACTTTCACCCCAACAAATTCAATTAAAGGGTGCATTTTTGGAATACTTCACAATATCAACAGTATCAAGAGATAGTCACTTTTTTCCACATGCCTTACAATGTTATAAATATTTACTAAATACTTAAATAATTAATGAATCCATACATTTTGTAATGCATACCTGCAAATTGATAAGATTGTTTGCATGATTAGTTTTTCAGCCCTTATTGTGGAAAAAAAATAACTGTACATTGAAGTTTCCGACCTACATCTGAACTAGCAGCCGTCATCAATGAACTCAGGTTGAAAAAAAAAATAGAATTCTGAGCTCACATAACCCCCTATAGCAGCTATCGCCTCCCTGCAGTACTCTATGAGGGGGGCACTACAGTACCCAAGTCACGATGTCCATCGCCCACATTGCAGTAGAGGTAGGGGTAGGCTTTGTAACCAAAAGGAGGTGTAAATCAAATAGTTGTAGCGTTTTGTGGTCCATTACATGTAGAAGCACCAGCTGCCTGTAGTGTTCCTGCCACATCATGGCCAACATGTGAACAGTAGGCATTAGGAGTAAATGCCACTAAGGAAACCGATCGACACCTTTCAGCAATGCAGGTCAGTCCCTCAGGACTCAGGACAATGTTTACGCATTGCATGATAGATAGAAGAGGGTTACATCACATCTGCTCATCTTTCCACTAGTCCCAGCCCACAGTGACAGCTCTCCCTATAGCTAAAAAGTCTAAAAATTACACATATTCCATTGTAGAATCGGTAGCTTATCTCCCAATACAGGGAAACATCTACGGAATTTTGGAGCAAATGAAAAGAAGAGCTTGTGCCAATATAAACCAATCAGATTCCGCTATTTTTCTAATGCTGCAAATATCTGACCGGCTGCTTAGGGCAGTATCGCTTTATTCCTCTCCATAAATTATCAGAAATTTCACCCATTACGATCATGTTGTTCTCTTTTAGAATCATTATATCACCAGTTCTGCTACTGTGAACACCTCCACTCCATGATTATTAATATTATGTATTCGCTTACTGTATTAAGCAGCCCACGTGTTGGCAGGTTCGTTCGCCCAAATTAGTTGCTCTTGATTTAACTGGCCAGACAGACATAGCTTTAAGCTGGAGGCCCAATAAGATTGCTCTGCTCTATCACAATCTTACTGGGGTTGATCAGATTTTGATTGGTTAGAACTAAAAATGTGGGTGACCATCTGTAGGCGTGCGTAACCGATACCAGACTGCACAATCCGGTCTGCTGACTGGATGGATGTGTGCAATCTGACGTTTCATGCATGCAGTTAAACTGAACATAAATCTGGTTGTTTTGCAAATAAGCAGAACAACTAGATCTCCCCATTCTTCAAATTTTTAAGGGTGCCTGTTTGTGCGACAGAACAAATAAACTGCTGGGGGACTGGATGAGAGGTTTGGAAAACACCAATTCACTGTAAGTGACCAATACAATAGAAATAAAAACTCACCTTCCGGTCATTAGGTTCAGCATCATTTTCATAGTCTCCCTGTAAACAGAAAATGTCAGTTAATTTTTTTATTTTTTTTTAACACTAAACACATAAAGGTGCATGCAATGTGTACTGTACATACAATGCATTTTTATAGTCTTTGTTGGATGCAGTTGTTATGTGCAAGCTACTGGAATGCTTAGGTGTACTTTTGAAATCGAAGACCATGTAGAGTCAGTCATCACTATCAGTCAGTATTTACACCTGATCTGTAGCGGGTGCAAATAATACGGCTGAAATCAGACGTACTCGCAAGAAACCCAGGACTTGAATCAGCCACATCTGTGCCGGAACGGCCTTACTGTACATGGTGTACATTAGCCGTCTTTTCCCTCCCCCATTCCGCCTCTCAAGTCGTAGTAGGTCTTTAGTGTCATTTGCATTCGGACATGAAGAGCAAGCAATTGAATCAACGTACTGTATCTGATATGACAGCAAAACTAAAACGGGTTAAAGCACTTCTAGCGACTAATATATATTTTTAAAAACCCATTAAACCATCCCGGATTCAGGAATACTCACATCATGCAGGGGATATGCAGCACTGTACACACCATTAGCAAGTAGGCTGGTTATTCCTGTGGAATAAAAAGTATGTTATAGGAGGACAGTTACGGGTACTAAGTATTATCATCATCATCATTTATGCAGCCCCGTACGGTCATCAATACACAAACAGAACATAATACAAATAAATATTGGACCAATAGATTTAACAATAACAACGCACAACATAAAGAGACATTTACAAGACCACAAAGAGGTGAGGACAGGAAACGGGAGGAAGAGAGGTCCTGCACATGAGAGCTAAGTTCTAGAGGGGGCGAGAGAACAAATGGAGACGATAGTGGGAAAGGAGTGGTAGGGGCAGGTAGAGTGTGTGGAAGGAGTAGTCTTAGGATAGGGAGGTGCAGACAAGCGGGATGACGTGAGTTGAGGGAACATTTGAAAGATATGAGGTTGGGGGAAGAGTCTGGTCGGGAGAGGCAGGGTGTTCCAAAGGTGGGGAGGCAGAGCGGGTGAAGTCCTGCAGGCAGGGGTGTGAGGTGGTGATCGAAGAAGAGGAGAGGGAAAGGTCATCAGCAGAATGGATAGGGCTTTATAGGTGAGGGTATGTTTTACAAGAGAATTACTGGAACAAGGATATTATACAAGGGGAGTTTCGACGGTGCACGTGGCTAAGTGGTTAGCACTTCTGCCTCATAGCGCTGTGGTCATGAGTTCGATTCCCGACCATGGCCGTATCTATGTGGAGTTTGCATGTTCTCCCTGTGTTTGCGTGGGTTTCCTCAGGGTGCTCCGGTTTCCTCCCACAATCCAAAAACATACTAGTAGGTTAAGTGGCTGCTATCAAAATTGACCCTAGTCTCTCTCTCTGTGTGTCTGTTAGGGAATTTAGACTGTAAGCCCCAATGGGGCAGGGACTGATGTGAGTGAGTTCTCTGTACAGCGCTGCGGAATTAGTGGCGCTATATAAATAAATGGCGATGATGACGACTACAAAGTAGGTTATACAAGGACAGCTACAGGAACAATTTATATTATACAAGTAGATTTACGGCCCAAGGATATTAAAGGAGTCTCTGATACAAAGTATATTACACAAGAAGAGTTTGGGTACAAAGTATGTTATACGAGGAGAGTTCTAGGAAAAAATTAGCTAATCTATAAGTCTCTAGTACACGCAAAGTGTAAATTCCATTGTGTAGGTTCTAAAATCCTTGTTCTCCAGGGATCCCCAGCACTGCATGCTGTAATTCTCCCCAAAGAGGAGTCTGGTTTATCATTAAAGCCAAATTAAATATAATGATAGTTCAGGCAGCTTTCATTACGTCCGGTAGTCACATCCTCACTCTCTCAAACTTGTTATTCACAGCAAGCTGTGTAATTATCCCATGTGTAGCTGTGTTTCTTCTCTTCCATCGAGTCTCAGGATAAGTGCGGATAAAACGGGTCAACTCGTTCCGTAACACAGTGAAACTATTTTTCGTTTGGCCAGGCATGTATTTCTGAGGTCCAGGAGCCTCACAAACACCCCATTTATAGAATTGAGATGTAGTCTACTCTGTTTTAAGGGGGAAGGTCATTTAACAAAGATCAAATACTAGTTCTTTGCTACATGTTTAATTATTTTCAAATATTAATAACGATAACTCCGGAATGCATAATTATAGGGGTTTGTTTTTTTGTTTTTTTACATTCAGCAGTATTAATACTGATACCAATGGGTTTGATCTTCCCAAAAAACAATATCATTAGCAGCATAGTTAGACAGACAGTTAGACAGCCAGACTATATTCTGCAATACTCAGCATTGGCAAAACAAGTCCAGGATGCGATATTGTAAAGACTGAAATAAACAAATCTGAGATACCAGCTAGAAACGCACAAGCCAGGTAATGCCTGCGCACATCTGTAGAGACTGGACCGGCGAAGCAGTGCGCTAACTCTTACTGCCCTGGGTCAGTACCGCCAGGGGAGTCTCAATCAGCTGCCTCAGCGATATTTTTTGATTAAATTGCAATGCTAAGGATTTCTTATCGATCAGGGAGTCATTATTATTATTATTATTATTAATTTTTATTTATAAGGCGCCACTCAGTGTCCGTAGCGCCGTACAGGGACAAACAAGTACAATACAAGGTGGGACAGCACGGTACAGTAAACAATAAGCACAGTAACTCAGTAAGCTCAAAGCGTAGCTAGAGAGAGGGGGGAGGGAAGACCAGCAGGCGCCGGAACCCAAGAGGGAGGGCGCGGATGACGGGGAGACCCCCAGAGGGGTAGGGGGAAAGGTAGCTGGAGAGTAGAGTTAAAGGTGTAGGAAACAGGAGGAGAGAAGGCTCTGCTCAAGGGAGCGTACAATCTAAGTCTTATGATACATTATCTGTGTGGAGTTTGTATGTTCTCCCCACGTTTGCGTGGGTTTCCTCCGGGTGCTCTGGTTTCCTCCAACACTCCAAAAACATACTGGTAGGTTAATTGGCTGCTAATAAATTGACCCTAGATTTGTCTGTGTGTGTGTGTTAGGGGATTTAGACTGTAAGCCCCAATGGGGCAGGGACTGATGTGAGTTCTCTGTACAGCGCTGCGGAATTAGTGTCGCTATATAAATAAATGGTGATGATGATGATGATGAACTAAGCTGCAATGAGCCAAAGATCTGTAGAAAGCCGTTGTTTTCTCAAAAGAACGGCCATCACAGCAACAGCTCTTCTTTTCATTTATAAAGGGGTTAACGCAGGAGAAGCCTCTCTGCGTCCAGCGCCGGGGTCCCATCACAATGCGCATCCGCGGCTAAGGTCGTGCCTGCCCAGTAGCCAGATCCTGCATTCACCAGCAGCGTTAGACTGCTGTTGAAGGTGGTTTCAGCTGCTTGGGGGGGAGGGGCAGGGGGATTTCGCCAATGAGCCTTTGCTTCATAAATACCAGGGGCGGGTTATTTTGTATCACTACGGTATACAGTGCCAAAACTATTCTCACTACCGCCCACTAACCACCAATGATAAATAGCCCCCAAAATATGAAACTGTGCACGATCTGTATGGGACATGCACGTTGTGGTGATTTAAGCAAACTAGAAATATTTGAAGCCTGAAACCTCCACTGTGCACAGCATGAATAGAGCACATTGAGTTTTCATAATATAACGATGCCAGCATAGGGAGGGGAGGCCGATCAGACGCTCCGTTCTTAGAAAGCTCACAGGGTGGAAAAACTGACTGGCAGCAGCCGTCTGATCCCTGCACGTAGAGATAAAAGAGATTATTGTATATTTCGCAGTGACTAATCATGGGAGCAGCGCTTGTACAATGCCGAGACAAGGTGTGCGGAGTGTAAACACTTCCTCAGGGCATCTGTAGCCTGATCAGCTCTGACGGCGCTCTACCGTACACGAGATGTTGAAGAATGTGAAATGAGGCATCTCGCGTGGGCGGAGGGGTACACACCTTCTTTATTTATTTCACACACATCAAAGTAATGTGCGATTTAGTCTATAAACCATATCAAAACAAGGAGCAATTGAATGTAACTTCCTAATATCACATTTCATCATGTCTGCTACATGACTCATACAGAAAAAGGCTTTGTGGGAATTTAATTTATTTTGTTGGTCATTTGAGTGTGCAGATGTGTTGTAAGTGTCAGATAAAGTTACAGGTACAGATTGCATAGTATAAAACAAATCAACAATCCACTGTCATTGCTGAATAATTTGCATGTAGATTAATTATTAATAATTATTTCTCCTGCACACAGACCACACTCACTCACCTACTTTAATAATCAGAAAATACTGTTTCATTTTCAGCCTAGACTTCCTATTTACTCCACTCCCTTATCTACCAGCTAAATCCCCCAAACTTAATTCTGGACTCTCGACCCTCGCCTACAACCCTCCCCCCCCATATCCTGCCTTCAATAAAGAACATCCTACATTAATCTCGCCTCCCAAATCAGATGCTGAACCCCCCTTCAGTCGCTCACTAGTTTCTTGTTACCCCAATTAGTCTCACCACATAGACAGCGTCCTCTTCTTATTAAAAACAGACACACCAGCTTCATCTCACTACTTACCCATTGGGCCCGTTATCCAACACCCCATACAAATATTCTCCAAGTTCAGAATCAGAGTCTGTTTCCAATGTGCCCCTCCCTCCCTGCAGTCCTCGTACCACCTTACCCCCCCTTCCCCTACATACCCTATGCCCCCAAGTTTTTGCCCCATACTGTCCTTCGAACCAGAAAAAAAAATATTTCACAAAACTGGTTGTTTTAAAAGGAAATTGCTAACCAAAATACATCTTATCTAAAAGCATATAGTTAAATATACATATGGACACTTACAGTAAATTAGATTTTTCCAGCCACCTAGTGACAGGCGTTACATTTAGAATAGGTCCACCCTCCCCTCCCTCTGTCACATTTACAATATCTCCCTGCGCTGAGGACATGCTCTGGAACATCGCATGCTCCGAATGAAAGATGGGACAGTGCTTACCCATGCTGTATTTGGCTTTTGTACACGTTGTCCGTTTTAAGATTTCATACACCTGGAGAAACAAGATGGAAGTTAGAAGGTTACCCATCCCATCATCATCATTTATTTATATATATCCCAGGTATTCAAGACATTAAGGGCAGTGAAGGGAAGGTCTGGAGCAGGTGTTGTTTGCTCGGCACACCTCAAAAACAGCGACAAAGAATATTAACGTCTCTATTAGATCTTATCGGACAATCTCCCCAAAGATGGGGACTGCACTTCTCCCGGGCATTGTGGATACAAACCACAGGCAGCATAGATGAAATGTTAATGACTGATAGTAAGTGCTAAGATCTAATTGGAGAGCAATTAACACTTGATCAGCAAGGGATAAGTGGCGAGTTAACACTTACAATTGAACTTCTTGTTTTGCTGTCAAAGAACAAGTCTTTGTCGGACATATCAAACCTGTTGAAAGATACAAATAGCAACGTGGTTAACAATGGCCCGAAAAAAAACAGAACACAGATTCTTAATCTATTTTTACACCTTTATGGACTCTAATCTTAGAGGATCATATTGTAAGGATTTCTCATAGGGTATGTACGAGTCACAAGCTGATCATCTCGCAAAATGTGATATCAATATAGAAGAATTTCATTTTTCTATCATCCTTTGCCATATTATGCATCTAGTATTACTTTATCCGTCTTTGTTCTACTATCGTTTGTGCCTTTAGATGTTCTTGGTTGCCAAGTGCTGATGCAGTACATAGATCCATTCCTTACCCCCCCCCCCCCCCCCACATAACCCACTTTGTATAACCACTCCCACCTTAAAATAAGCTCTTCCCAAAAATCATCATGTCCACCACAGACTCGCACTTAAAAATAAACTTTGCATTCAATACTAACACTATAAACTGGGGGTAGGAGAGAAGGTATTTTTTGGAGTGGAATCACTACAATTTAAAGACAATTTGGGGATGATACAGTATCCTAAACGGCAGACGTGTGTTTCTGCAGGTCTGCATGAGCCGCATGTGTGTCGCCTTTAGTGTAGTTAGCCTGCGTTTGAACCACCCCACCTGCGCAGGTGGGCGTAAGTGCCAGAAACGTCTATATAGAAGCAGCTATGTGCGCCCACTTTCTGGGCATGCTCAGAGTAATTTTCCGCAAGATACGCTATGTAAACTGGTGTACATCCCCCTCAGCACCACTTTCTAATTCTTCCGTATAGAATCCCCCATTGAATCTAAACCCTGCAAAACAATGGCGGGGGGGAGGCGGGGGCTGTTTTAGTTAGAAGGGCCAGACATGAGCCAGTGGCAATGGGGTCCCCCATACTTACAGGTGCTGCTTCTCCCTGGAGAAAGGGTACGAGAGATGCTTGACTGTCTGTGGTCTGTGACTAGCCACCTTGGGCTGAATAGGTTCAGTTATTTTCTGAATGACAGAGTTGAGTTTCTGCATTAGACCTTGTGCCCGGTTTATGTGATAGACCTAGAATTAAGAGATCACATGGTTATTCTTTCTTATGTGGAAAATACAACACAACATAAGATCATACATGCCAACTTTCAAAACTTCTCACCCGGGGGAGAAGTCATGTGACAGGAGATAGGAGGGGGCATGGTGACGTTGTTGCGTCACCATAGCCCCGCCCCCACTATAATATGCTGAAATTCATGCCATTGAATAGCGGTGGAGAGGCCGTGAATTTCATTGAATCTGGGAGGTTTGCCTACTCTTCCGGGAGGACTCCCAGGAAATTCGTGAGCCTCCCGGGAATTCCGGGAGAGTGGGTAAGTATGCATAAGATTCATTGGCAGCAGCAGAAAGGGAAGATCAGATCCATTACAGGACTTATCTCAGTGGGCATTGATTTTTCTGAAGCCTATAAGGGTCATACGTATAACAGGTAGATGACAGAGGATTCATCTATTAGTCAATTAGCATTATTGTGACATATGAAGTGCCCAAATGTGTGCTTTAAGACGGAGCTTCGGGCCTAAAGGAACTCTTTTGCAAACCACAACGGGAAACTTACGACTGTATCCCAAAAATAGAAGGCATCAAGTTTTGCACCACTGGTACAAATTACTCTGCGGGAGGGTTTATTACAAGTTTAGAATTTGAGGAGCAAGATCAGAGATCTTCAGGACCGATTTAGATCTTGAGCTAAGTCATGGCTAGAGATGGAGAAAGTTTTGGGACATAATAGATTATACATATAGAACAGAAAAAGAAACAAACGTATAAAAGACTAAACAAGTCTTCTAGCATAGTTTAAAGATTCAGCATTGCAACCTGGTCTCCACAATGCCACTATTAAATCAAGGTTATTTATTTTTAACATACATATTGTGATATACAAGTGCTGCAGTATTTTAATGTTTTCTAAATCATGTTATAAACTATATTCTCAGGGTTTACAGTAGAATGTTGGACATCCTGAGGATAAAGTCTTTGTATAATCTTGGATGTTGCTTATGATACCTATCTAAAGAACTGATATTACAGTACAGACTAATATTCAATGTGCAAATAAATCAAAGTGGAACAACAGTCTTGGAGACAGCTGCTTGTTAGTACAGCAGACATATATAACATTTCTATTACTATATGTAAATGTATAGAAGTTGTGTTAGAGAACCCACACAACAGTTCAGGCTAAAGACTCCGCACAAGCGAATTCATGTCCAATTCAGCCACACACAAAGGTAACCAAGTTGGATGAGCATTATCATGCTAAGATAGATCCATCCTCATTGAGACCAGGGGTAGGCTGGGCAGGGGGGCATCTGGCCCCCGTACCGATCCCATAGAGGGCTATCTTGAGCTGGGTCACCAGCATTTTTTTCTTTTAAGAAAGACTCAACTCGGTAGCCTTTCTCCCCAGGCTGAACTTTGCCAGCCTTACCCTGATTGAGACCAATTTGTGCGAGGAGAAGAGGACCTCATGTACAAGTAGATTGGGCCCATATGCGGTCTCTTCTGACCTCATTTACAAATATACCCGTTAATTATCCTATCTGTTTCAGTATGATAATTAATTGAGCATTGTAATCGTTTTCAAGCCATATTTTTAGACATTGGGTTAGTATAACCTGTATTTCGTTATCCTCAGTCTAGCCTTAATTGCAATTCAGGAGGTCAAGTTACAGGAGAAATGACAAGGATACAATTTTGTCTATTTACCTGGTGTTAATACTGTACTTTTACTAGTTTTTCCTTCTTAAACCAGAAGTGCAGAACACTGGCTGTGTTGGTCTGAGCCAAACCTTGAGCTAGCCAACACCCTATTAGAAGAAATTTATGACGGAAACAGGATCTTTGCCAGAACACTACGTAACAAAGACTAAACATGTCTTACAGAAAATGTAAGCAACATATAGTCTCATAAATAACGAAAATCCCATTTCACTCGCGTCATCTTCACAAAGTGTATTAAAATGCACTGCGCAAGGCTACACTGTAGATTACAATTCATAGCAACAGGACAAATCATCACTTTCCCTGCCTTAATCACCTTCTCAGACCTTATAGTGAGGTTTGTGTCCGGTCCCTTGTGGCCAGCGGAATGTTGGGAACAGCCAATGGTTCATCGCTGACACAAGAGGACAATCAATAAAAGGTGCGAAAGAGAAGAGAATTCCCGTGTAAAGTATCCAGGGAGAAAATTGCTTCATGTCACACAACAGCTGGCATGGTGCCAAGTGAAGGTGTAGCATCTAACCACACCTCACCTTTACATTTATTTTGATTTACATTCTGTCAGGAACTGAAAACGACTGTTAATTCTTTATGATAGGCCAACTTGTGGCCCTCCAGGTCTTGTGAAACCACAAGCGCCAGCATGCTTTGCCAGTAGATACCCAGTTGACAGCTGGCAAAGTATGCTGGGATATGTAGTTTCACACCTGGACAGCTACAGGTTGGCCAATCCTATGCTTACATAAAAATATGGAAAGATGACTGAACAAAGAGCAGCGTGCTGCCCCTGCCGTTCTGCTGCCCCAAGGCCTGAGCCTGTGTGACCACAAACCACGGCCAACTGAACATTGCTTCTGGCAACAACACGGCTGCTTCCACCGCTGGCATGTACACGTTCGTTTTAATATGGGGAAAAAAAAACAATATTATAGTGCCTGACAGTTTGTTACAAGTCATTAGTTTCATGGAAGCAGCAGACTACATGCAGCAGTCACTATATATAAATGTGTCCAGGATTATTTACGACTAACAGGCCAAGTGGTGAGCACATACCTTCTTCGTGGGCATCTTAAGTTTCATAAACTCAGCTTCTCTGCATAGGACATTCCAAGGAGCGTGGATTTTCACGAACCCTACACCTTGCATTTTAGTCTAGAGCAAGAGAAAAAAAAAGAAAAATTATGCAATGAAAATCCAAAACACTCAACAATGGAAAGTTCCTTAGATGTAGGACAGTAAGTTTTGCACTGTAATGATGCATAGTTCCCTACTATTCTATAATGTCTCTGCCAGATTAGGGCGAGACGTCCCAGACTCCCGGGCAAGCAAATCTTCCGGAAGAGCACTTACATGCCTAAAAAGTAGGTTGGAATGAGCCTAAAATTTGTGCTGTGTCAAAATGTAAGTTGCGTAAAATTTGTTGCACTGCGCACCTTGTGGTTTGTGTTGAGTGTATCCCATCATTGTGGTAGAAAAGGCGCAGAAGCGTTCACAGCGTTCAGCACAGTGAGGGCGCAAAGCGACCATGCCCCTTAGACATGGGTATGATTGTAATAAGCATCATTGTACACGTTTCAATTCACGCACATGACGCCAAGTGTGTCAGCAAGTCAGGACAACCGCCTCTTTTTGGTCACAAATGCTAAAACACAACATGTTTAGGAAATAAAGGTGCAACTTTAATGTACATCCGTTTCCTCAGCACTCTCACTGGTACCTGGTGAATTGGCAAACGCCATTCTCAGAATTATTGTTCCGGAACATAAAATGGCCCCCACCAGTGTGTTAAGCAACAGGGGCAATATAAGGACAAGGTGTAGTCTGGCCACCAATAGACTCACATACTAAGGAATTATATCTTTAAATGATGTGCACATCTTTTAATACACAAGAATTAGAGCACTTCACAGCTTTTGTGATATATATTAGAGCAAGACAGGGCCTCAGAGTATAATGCTGGGGTAGCACAGTTCTATTCCCAAACAGGGCTTTATCTGTGTGGAGTTTGTATGTTCTTTACGTGGGTTTCCTCCCACACTCCCAAAAAAACACTGGTAGGCTAATTGACTTCTGACAAAAATTAACCCATGTGTCTGGGTGTTAGGGAATGTAAACTAAGTTCCAATTGGGCAGGGACTGAAGTGAATCTTGTTCAGTCTCTATAAATAAACAAACACTTAGAGTGCAAGGCACTATGTAATAAAAGGTTTAATAAGGTAACAAACCTGTTGACAGATGCTCATTAAAGCTTGTGTTTCACAATACTAGTACATCAAGTACACTGCAAGTACAGTGGCAGAACTACCATTGGTGTGGCTGGTGCGGTACACCTGGGCCTTCTGCATGGCAGATGCATAGGGTCAGAACAATCGAGCTGTGGGCCTCGGTTCCCTCCTCCCCGCTTCCATGTACCGGGGCCCAGAGCTCGCCAGTTCCGCCTCTGTGCAAGCATATTTACTAGAAGTGCTTAAGATCTGGCTTTTTGGGTCTCTGATATATGTAACCCTTACATAGGGCTATGGCACAACAGGGTATTACTGGGCTCTCCGTTTTCTGTGGGTCCATACATGAAGACTCTAGGGTCTTCATGGAGTGTCTCATATGTCTGCTATAACAAGGATTAAGCAGAATAAATTTCATTTTGAGGGACAGGGAGAATCCACCCTCATTTCTCAAATGAAAGCTGCCACTCAATGTCCATCATAAAATACAAAACACACATACCACAACCACGTAAGGAAAGTTTATATTCTTATCTTGCCCTAGAATAGTTCACTACTGCAAGGGTCTAACAAACAAGTATTGAAAGAAAGGTTTGGTTCTCTATTGCTGACTTTTGGCCACAACCGGTACTACAGCAGCGATATTCTGTTCCAGACAACTGGAATTCTGAAAAGCTTCCTAAATTACCCATGATGACCATAGGTTGAATTTTCTTAAGATACCATGATGTGTTGTTTGTAGAGGCAGTAGGGGCCATAAAAAGTCACCGCTGGCCCACGAATTATATATCGGACAGCCCGACAAAACAAGTGTGAGAACTACAGGCGCCATTGGTTCCCAACTCTGGGGTCATCCTGAAATGAATTTATAGGGCATTGAAAACATACAAACGAACACTTTCCTCTGTGAGAAATGACAACTTCATTGACAAGGTAATCAGTTGTGTTTACAAAGGGTGACATTAATGAATTTAAATTAATAATTTAAATAAGGACAAATGAGTGGTCCGTAGATTAGAAGCGTGTTGTTACTGTACTTCCAAGTGAGTCGGGGGTTTGAGTGACTTGGAAGATTCTGAAGGGAGTTTAAAGTGCATGTGGACTCTGAGGGAATATGGGGCATCATGGGGTTAGCAGGTGGGAGCATTTTGTGGAAGGTCTAGGAAGCGTGTGGGGTAACACAGGTAGGGGCTCCAAGTGGCAGATAGAAGGCTTGAGAGAGACACAAGAATGTTGGAAACAGTCACATGAGGTTGCAGATATCATATTGGAGCTTATTGTTAGCACGAATATTAAGGGTAATGTGCATATGTGGCCCTTCATCATCACCATTTACTTATATGGCGCCACTAATTTTGCAGCGCTGTACAGAGAACTCACTCGCATCAGTCCCTGCCCCATTGGGGCTTACAGTCTAGATTTCTTAATATAGACACACACAGACTAGGGTCAATTTGTTAGCAGCCAATTAACCTACCAGTATGTTTTTGGAGTGTGGGAGGAAACTGGAGCACCCGGAGGAAACCCACGCAAACACGGTGAGAACATAGAAACTCCTCACAGATAAGGGCATGGTCGGGAATTGAACTCATGACCCCAGCGCTGTGAGGCAGAAGTGCTAACCACTGAGCCACAGTGCGGCCCTTGTAGTGTTTTAGGTTTGCCTTCACTAGTATAGAATGTGCGTATTCTGTTTAGGAGGAGTCCAGCACTGCATGGAGAATGGTAGAAAGAAGGCGATGTTTGGGCGTAGCCATAGACCTTGTACTTTGCTGCAGAGAACCATTTATTTTAAGGAATCTTGTAGTCTGTGCAAGTGTGGTGCTAAAATATGGGGTACATCCGAAAGCACTAATACACCGGGGACACAACTCATGCTGACCCCACACATAATTCATCTTCTAACTGCTGGCAATACCAAAGTACATACAGAGCTAAGAAATGTGATGCCCTGAGCCCTTGAATATACAGTCCACAGGCCATCATTGAAAAACAACTCAGAAGAATTCACTGTACAGCTCAACACTACCCCCTTTACACAGCCAGTCCCACAGTAAAAACTAGAGATGGTCACTGACCCCCGTGTTTTGGTTTTGGATTCGGTTTTGGATCTGGATTACCGTCGTGTTTTGGTTTTGCAAAACCGCCATTGTGTGTTTTGGTTTTGGTTTTGTTTGGTTTTGCTATTTTGTTGGAAAATCCATGTTTTTGTGCCTAAAATAACCCAATTTAGTGCTCCAACTGTTTTAGAGATAAGTAATCTAATTGTTGAGGTAATAAATCATCCAAAAAAACTGTTTAATTCTTCGTTGGTAGGCCTTCATTTATTCTACATACAAAACAGATTGTCTTCCTCTCCATCTATGCATATTGGCAATGCAGCCATCGTCTTTGGATGTATATTACACCCTACACTTATAGTTAAATATGTAAAGAAATGGAAAAAGACAGTTTGCTTTCTGTCTCTATAGGCCCCCCTCCACTTTTTTAAAAAAAACAAAAAATTCAGCCATTATAGACTGTACAATATTAATTGACATGGAGAAAGCCAGTTTGGTTTCTGTCTCTCTAGGCCCCCCTCCACTTGTATAAAATACCAAAAAATCCAGCCGTTATAGACTGTACAATATTAATTGACATGGAGAAAGCCAGTTTGGTTTCTGTCTCTCTAGGCCCCCCTCACTTGTATAAAATACTAATAAACTCAGCCGTTATATACTGTACAATATAAATTGAAATGGACAAAGGCAATTTGGTATCTGTCTGCATCATAATCATCAACATCATCATTAGCGCCCTCGTCGCCTAAACAAATCTCCCCCTCATCCTCTTCTAATTCCAAAGTGGCATCCTCAATTTGGGTATCACCGGCTACACTCGGGCTATTAAGGCACACATCAGCAGAATGCTCACGATTAGACATCCCACTGTTGGATGGACTCTCCACAGGGATTGTTGTCATTTGTGAATCAGAGCAAATATTCTCCTGTAATGCCTCACTGTTATTTTGCAGCTCGGCTTTGACGCGTAACAGTAGTTGTGCACCAATTGTAGGCTGGGTAACTTTTTGGGATCTGCCACTAATAGCCAAAGGTGAAGGCCTCATTCTCTCTTTGCCACTGCGTGTGTAGAATGGCATGCTTGCAATTTTTTTTTTATCGTCACTTAACTTTTGCTCAGTTACACTTCTTTTTCGCTTCAATACAGTAAAAAAAATTTGGGTTTTTGTTTTTTGCACTAATTTGGAAACACTCTGTTGTTTGACATCGCCTTGGCCAGATGACGTACTGGGAACACTAACATCAGGACTGGTGACAGAACCTGGTTGCTCATTCTGATCATATGTGGACTGCTTTGAATCCATTCTGAGCGCAAACCACTGGGGAGTGCTAAAAATTATTTGGTAGATACTGCTGACAGATATGACTTTTGACAGTCAGAAATATTAATGCACAATTAGGGAGGACACCCCAAAAGCACTGAGGAGTGCTAAAAATTATTTAGTAGATACTGCTGACAGATATGACTTTTGACAGTCAGAAATATTAATGCACAATTAGGGAGGACACCCCAAAAGCACTGAGGAGTGCTAAAAATTATTTAGTAGATACTGCTGACAGATATGACTTTTGACAGTCAGAAATATTAATGCACAATTAGGGAGGACACCCCAAAAGCACTGAGGAGTGCTAAAAATTATTTAGTAGATACTGCTGACAGATATGACTTTTGACAGCCAGAAATATTAATGCACAATTAGGGAGGAAACCACAAAAGCACTGAGGAGTGCTAAAAATTATTTGGTAGATACTGCTGACAGATATGACTTGACAGCCAGAAATATTTATGCACAATTAGCGCTGGGGAGTGCCAAATATTAAGAAAAAATAATAAACCTCTATCCTCCTCTCTGCACTAGCGATTTTGGTTAGAGCAATTGCAAGAACAATATTGTATTCTCTGTCCCTGCTCTAATCAGCCTATGACTACACCCTGCTCTCTCCCTCTGTCAAATGGCGATGGATTGCTGTGGAGGCGTGTATTTATAAAGTTGAAGTATCGCGAATACCGAGCCCCGAGATCCGACGACGTCACGATGACGTTCGGCCTCGATTTGGATTCGGAACGGGCGGGAGAGTACCGAGCTACTCAGCTCAGTACTCGGATACCCAAAGTTCGGGTGAGTTCGGTTCTCGGGGAACCGGACCCGCCCATCTCTAGTAAAAACATCAGATCAAGCTGGTGAAAGGTCCAGTAACTCTACCCAGAGACAGAAGGAAAGGTATAGTCCAGGTGCCGATCTCTTTAACTTGTTGACAGGACATTTAAACAGAGCTGGATAGGATTCATCATCATTCAGTGTTTAAATTAACTCTTTCAGTGCAGCCAGAAACCAGATTATAGAGTTGTAATCCTTAAATCAGGCACCATAGTAACCTAAATGGGTGTACCGGTAAAACACCCCTTAGCCCAGGGGCCTCCATTCCCTTAATCCGGCACTGGGCCCAATATATACCGAATTTATCAGATGATGATTGGAAAAAGATTCAGTCTTCTTATTTTGAAATCCTTATAAATAGGGATTTTCAAATAATTTGAACCAATTACAAATTGTATTGAATTTGGCTGTTCAATTTTGTAGTGCAAATTTAGCGATTCTTAAACATTTTAATATTAACTATAAAATGCTGGCTTTCGGGCTTAAATGGCTACATTTATCGTATTTTTCAGAGTTTGATCATTGCTGTATTCAAAATTGGATCTTTGAAGTTTATATGGAAAATGTATAAATACTACACAACGCAGCCATTAAGCTTAAACATGGGCAAAACGGTTTTTCTTGCTCATATTTAGGGGTCCATTTAACAAGACCCCTCAGTTATGCAGAGTTTTCAACACCGCTTTTTGCAGAGATACAAAATCTTCTACCATGCAATTTAACGGAAAAAACAATAAAAAACAATGGGACAGATGAGCAATTTACAGCTCCCCGGTAACACGCCATGTCAGACTGTTGTCAATATGTGCATCCCTGAGCAGAAGCTAGATCCCCCCTAAAAAAAATAAACATAAAACCTTTAAAACAATATCCTATATAAATTGGAAAAAAAAAAAAAATTTACTTAAAAGAAAAAAGAAAAAAATTGTTTATGTTAATAAATTATTTTTTCTTGGTCTGGTCCACCGGCTAATGCCATCCTGCGATAAGCAGCGACAGAAAATCTTGATATCAGAGGGGTCTTTGTAAATCGCTCTTTAAATCACAAATGCTCTTATGCTCGATTTATTGCTAACAATGTAAATGATCCATTTTCAGACCTTTCTGATAAAGCCCATGTTGGAATAAATTGAGCTTTTGCCTCCTGGCCATGTTATCTTGCCAAGTCTGTGTCACTTGTCTTTCTTATGCAAGTATTGGTTGCTGTAGATATTGACACCGAGCAGGTTATCACAACACCCGGAAACAGGTAGATATGTGTTACCTGCTCCTTGTGCTCTCCTGAGGATTCTCCCAAAGGCAGGCAAGAGGCTTCATTAGCTTAAAATAACAAACCTAATTGGTGCGCTCATTTAAATCTTATTCCTCACAGAGAGTAAATATACAGATTCCTCTCCAGCAACAGTAATTGTTTTCATGACCAGTTACCAGCTGATTGCACCAATAATTCCTAAAGCACTGGATAGAACATGCTTATAAGTAGTGCTAAGCATTGCTGAAAAGATTCCTGTATACTGGCCACACTGATGGCTATTTAGTCAGTCAGTGCCGAACAAGAACAAATTACTCTGGAATCATCACGTCTCTGTGCAGCTGCTAACCATGGCGGAGAATGATTTAAAACCATTTGGATTTTGAACATTACACTTTAAAAAACGAGATTGGCTGATAACTGAAATAGTTGTGTGCGGGCAGTCATCAGCATCCGCACCAATATGGCACCATGGAATTTGGCTACTTGGCCAATTTTACATTATGTTTTACCACTGAAATCTGTAATTGATTGGTGGATAAAGATTTACTTTACGTCTCAAAGATCCGTCTGTATTGGTAACCAAGAGTATCAGAGATCCACCCAAATGTTTCTACTTAAGTTACCTACGGGTCTATTTATTAAGAGTCCTCCAATAAAACATTCTCTATCGCTGCATACCGCGGTGATGCTCGACCACCCGGTGATGCTGAATGGCAGCAGTCAGTCTTACCGCTTGTCAAGCCAGTCCTGCCACGCTCTGAACATGCTAGAGCCGGCATGAGTATGCAAACTGGAACTGGAACCCTGGACTTCAAATTTAAGAAATGAAAGTTAGGAAATTAAAAAAATAATAATAATAATAATAATAATAATAATAATAATAAATAATAAAGAATAAAGAATAAAAATCAAACAGAAAATGTGCTTTATGTTAATAATAAAGCATTTTTTTTTACTTATACCCCTGGCAGAGGACAGTGGTGGGACTTGTACCGCTGTTGTCCTTGGTAAATAGGTAGGAGGCTTCTGGCGATGGCTACCTGCCTGCGGATACTGATCGGGGACTTCGGTAAATAGGGAAAAGCCTGCCTAAATCCCACAAAGGGTGTATTTCTCAGGATTTATGGCCTCTCCTTTTAGTAAATAGACCCTAGATACAATCAGTATATTATTGGGCGATATTGCTATTCTCATACTATGACTAATCATCCAGTATAATTTATGTTTCCTGAACACGTAACGCACATCCCACACACTTCTAGGACCAACAGGACTAGATAGCGGGATCAGTCTCATTAAACTCCAATACCACCACTCCACAGCAGATACATATAAAATCAAACCAGTTCTGAATCAATGAACACAACAGAGTGGGGAGACAGACCCTTCCCCAAATGTACAGCCTTCTAGCCTAGCACTGTGTCCTGCACCGTTTATTTTTAATCTACATAGAAAATCAGATACTACATTGACATAAAAGAGAAGTGTTTGTATACTGCAAATCCAGAACTCCCACCAAAGAGATTTTAACGGCCATGTCTGCGAGGCTGTATAATACTTCTAAAGTTAGCTAGCTGTAAAAACCCGACAGGACTTGGACGGCACTGACAAGCGTGCCTGCCTCTTGCTGACTTGCCAGAAGGTAAAACGAACCACAGAATGACTTCATATCTGCCATGCTCAAGAAGTCTAAAGCAGATACCGGTAGACAAATATTAACTTGTAAATCATAGGAATCATTTCATATATTCCAGCACAAAGGACCAACTCCAGCTTGCGTGACATGCCTATTGGGCACTGGCATATAAACACACTTTGCTTTATATGATAGAACAATAGCTTGTTATTTGTTTATGAATGCTATTAGTAGTGCTGTTATCTATTGTTCTCTGCAGAATATGGCTAAAAGTGACTGTCTGCTTTGGGTTTCAAGTGGGTTTCTGAGGGACAGTCTCTAAATATTTTTACCCCCCTCCCGGATCACAACCTTTTCTCCAATAAAATTGGGGATTATTGACATATATTATATGGTACTTTTATTAGTAGCTCTTTGACGTAAAGCAACCTGTATTTTATGTTTATTAGTGCATTACTACAAACAGAACAGGAACAGACCAATACTATACTCCGAGCCATTGTCCCTGGCTGCAGGTTACACACATTAAAGGTTACCCTAGAACTCAATACATAAAGCACTGGATGATTGGCTTCTAGGATTACCAGCTCTGTGAAGATTTTGAATGGGGATATTAGTTACGCAAATATGCGAGTCATTAGCCTTTAATCTTTAGGTAGATGGCACAAGAGAGTTACACACTGTCTGGCTGTGTACTGTTCAGTGTTGTGACCCTCTCAGCAAGCATCTAACATAGCTAAAAGACTATACAGTATATGCTTTTAAAATAAATTCATATTTCAGTTTTTTGTGTTTTTTTTTCTATTGAAGATAGTTTATTTTATTTAGGCACATCAACGGAGACAGACCCAGAAAAGGGTAAAGGAGTGGATTAAAATTTTATCAGCCTCTCTATTGCCAGCATATTCTGGCAAAAATACACTATTATTTTTTCATTAATGCCCATCTTATTAGCATGGATCATCATCATTACCATTTATTTATATAGCGCCACTAATTCCGCAGCGCTGTACAGAGAACTCACATTAATCCCTGCCCCATTGGAGCCTACAGTCTAAATTTCCTAACACACACAGACAGAGACAGAGATAGAGACTAGCGTCAATTTGATAACAGCCAATTAACCTACTAGTATTTTTTTTGGGAGTGTGGGAGGAAACCGGAGCATCCGGAGGAAACCCAGGCAAACACGGATAGAACATACAAACTCCACACAGATAAGGCCATGGTCGGGAATCAAATTCATTACCCCAGTGCTGTGAGGCAGAAGTGCTAACCACTGAGCCACCGTGCTATATAATTGATATAGTTTTTTTCACATTTTCTGTGTGTTGTTTTGTTTATATACCTCTTAGGTGGTATGCTTATCCTGCAGTGTCCTGTCTAGTAGGGCAAAGCAGATCTACAGCCGTATTCATCATGCGGATAGGAGTGTACCAGATTTGCTTGCGATTTTCTTAAAAGAAGGCATTATGTTCAGAATACGTGCCTTAATGAATCAGGCCCTGTATGTGCAGATCGAAAGAAAGTGAAGGTTCAAAGCGGACACCAAGGCCAGGTGGAGTATTGGAGATAAGTGGGGTATTGTTAAACTCGATAGTGAGTTGCTATCCGTAACTCTGAAGTCTGCTGATTTTACACTCTTACCGGCTCCCGGGGGCCGACATTGGGTAAATTAATTAGTGAAGGTGTTAAACATGTTTAGTGTATTTAAGTATTTCTTTGCTTGCAAAGACATTGCTTGGCTGACTTTTAACTACAATAGTTGTATTTTGTCGACATTTGGTGGGTCAATCTCAGACAGGCATTTTATAGAATGCCACACTCCTACTGAGAAGAGCACAGCATTCTAAAACATCTGTGTGACAATGGAATAGACTAATAGGCACTCTTTGGAATCTTTCAATCCTTAAGCATTGAAAACTACGACTATAGAAATGCGGTCTCTACATTCACATTATAAAAAAAGGCATTGCCCTCTATAGTATTTATGCCTGATTTTTCACAGCCCTGAAATCACACCTTCATAGTTAAAAAAGCAAAAAACTAATACTAACACCCAGCTACTGTATTCGGATTAGTTGTATTAAATTTCAAAGCTGGAACTAAATATGACATTATTAATTTTCCCTTATCTATCAATCTCTATTGAACTATATCCTGATAACGACCCAAGAGCTACAATTGCACCACTCACTCCAGGGACGTTCCTTACAAATAATTCAGAGTGTAATAAAGCTAGGAAAAGGAATAGGGGACATGAGCTGGCAAAATTAAATGTGCCATGCAGAAAGCTGGCACAAGGACAGTGGCACACCTGGTGAGAATAAGCTTATCTGCTCTGTACTGTGCTTTATCTGTAGATTTAGGAAGCAAGGTGTGGAGCATATCTCAAAAGTGGGTGGATTTTAGCCTTTTCAAATTCTTTCCAAAAACACCAACCCAAATTAACACAACATTGAGGTCACTTGTTGAGTCACACCTCACACGCCCCTATTTTGTTGTTTCATCATCGCTAAGCAATAAATCTTTCTCTAGCTGCCAAACCTCCTGGCTAACGAGTGCTGTTGGGTGTATGCTAGAAATTCGCTCTGTTCTCTGCACCCTGCACCTTTTAGTCTATAGACCATTTACCTCTTCATCTTTCTCCAATTCCAGACCAGTCTCTATCAAATTGCCTTCGAACTCCTCCCTACGGAACCTCTTGTCATCTTCGTGATAGTCCATTTTAGGTTCCGACTCGGCCGACTCTAGATCCCCAGATCCACCGGGAAGTTGGTGACTCTCTTTACCGCTCCGATGCGAGTGCACAGAGTTGTTGTGGTGGGACTTTTTACTGTGGGTTCTGTTGCTGGAGGCTTTCTTGTAGGTATAGGCCAAAATATAGTCCACTCTCCTCTGGCCATCTCGGAAGCACAGGCCATGTTTACAGGAAGATTCCTGATCTGCACCCAGGGAATTCAACAACTGCAATGGAATGAAAAAATAAATGAATCTTTGTTATAGCTGCATAGCCAGGTTTATCTAAAGAAATAAACCTCTATTAAGATTGTTGATAATCAATGTGCCTCACAGATTGTATGGCGAACACTGTTCATACATAGGATACTACACCCAACAACACGCTACGGCCAAGGAGTCCACACCTTTCGTATTACCGTTGTTGTAATGAATAACGTTCTTATCAGCAGTCTTCGTCTGGCCAAACGCCTGTTAAATGCTGGCACTGCATTCAGCCATCCAGCGTGGTGTTTAAGTGGCAACAGAGTAAACTTTTAACTATTTATAACAATCATAGTTGATCAAGATCCATCTTCCCTGCCTTCAAGTTCTAAAAGATTATCCCTGAACCCTTATACTCCGTTGTCTCACCTGTTTTTGCCGGACAACTTGTGTGCGCTAAACTACGTTTTTAGGGCTGCTTGATATTGTGAGCTGATTCTTACCAGTTTTGAAGACCATCATGTACCCAATATGATCACAGAATGTTAAGAGTAGCACAGGTAAGTTGAAGAGGACAGGTCGGAATGTCATCAATCTTAATACATCTAATTTGTTATCTAATTCTTATTTTCTTATTATTATACCTGTGGGTTGATTTTAAAACCAAGCTGTGCTGAGTAGTCAGGAAGACATCCACCATTTATATTACCACTGTAATCATTGCACTTCCAATATATACTGTGAAATCACCTTTGCCCTATACGTCATTGAGCAGATAGTATATGAATAATGCTCTTAGCCATGTGAACTGGACAACTTTTACATTCTCTTTTCCAATCCTGAGCAACATGTGACTCCCAAGTGTTTAATCAACTACATCTTCCAACATGCTTCAACGTTCATCTTCTGCCACAGTATGCTGGGGACATGTAGTTCAACACCTGGGGTAAAGTCATACTTTACCAATCTCAGCTCTAGACTATATTATCACTGTACTGACTGGAGGTTTAATCAGTGATATGCAATCCATAGAGTATTATGGTTACCCGGCTATGTTTTCTTGATGAATTCTGGCTATAAAGGGATCTTTTTATCACTGCGATATTAAAAAAAAAAAAAAAAAAAAAAAAGAAGCATCCTCATCACTCCAGATAGCAGTAAACATCTCCGATCCTCAAACGACCAGCCACCCTAGCCCTGGGCATGCAGGAGAGGTCACCTCTGCTATGCCCAGGCTTCAACCTGCAATCAGAGATGCACAGAAGTCTGGGAACAGGCAAACACGTTGGCGCACACCCTGCCAACAGGGAAGGTGTCAGTTATATGAAGATTGAAGTCAGACTTTTAAACTAACAGTAGTTCCTATAAAAACCTTTATGCGGGAGTTGCAGTGTCACTGAGAATCTGCATGAATCAGCTGCTGGGCTCTCCCAGTCACTCCCAGGGGTTATCCAGCAATCTGCAGAAAACACCAGGGCAATCTGCAGTCTTATGTAACAATGAACTGATATGCATATTGCAGTAATATCAAAGTTCTTCTGCCACAAAGGACACATTTAGTATAGCAAACAGCCTAATTAAATGTGTTCTGTGGATCCTAAAATATTCTTTATTGTCTAATTGGAATATATATATATATATAGTAATTGGAGCTCTAAAAGCATTTTCTTAAAACTCCAGACTGAACACTATGGGGCCTATTTATGAAAGGGGGCATCTTTCCCCCCCTTCTCCCATTATACTATGAGCTTACCGCTGGCAATAACCACATTATCAATGTGTAATTTTAAGAAAAGCCATTACCTTTTTAATTGTTATTTTTTTCGTTATCAGCAGTGGAACTGAAAGCTCCAGTTCAATGCATCTGCCAGAACTCTACGCATTTCAGGGGCCTGCATAGTGTTCAGTCTCCCTTATCGCCCCGTATAGCTTTCCCCATGGCAGCTTCGTATCTCTCGGTTATACAACATAAACTTACTTTTTGACGCTGCGATAAGCTATAGCAACAAGTTACCTGTTTCCCTCGTAAAAGGCGAATAATCATAAATAAAACCCTTTGGACAGATTTTAAACCACGTCGGTTATATTTAACATGATATGTGCCACAGAACCTCAGTCTATTTTTAATTATGACATAATGAATAAACTCTTCAATTTCCCACCGATTAATGTTTAAACAAAGCGTGAAAGTTGTATACAATGTGGAACGCGATGGTGACCCCTGTCATATAGAGAACACAAACGTTGACGTAGTTTATACAAGTGTGATATACAATCAGGATATGATTACAATACAAAGACACTGAACTTGTATGACCCTCTTTACAGCTCTGATCCCTCTCATATATCCCTATATCAGCTTACAGCGTTACAGACACAAGTGTGTTCTAGTAAATGTTTCTTTAAGAGGATATTAGACTGTAAGCTCCGCTGGGGCAAGGACTGATGTGAATGATTAAATCATTCCTTGCAATGACCATAATGGAATCACCTCCCGGCAGAGATTTAAGTCGATGGTAAAGGAATGCAGAGATGGTAGAAAATACATGAGAATAAGCCCCACGTCCTCTGGCTTGGTGCTAATGAAACAGGCAGAGGAGACTGGCGATGTCTTATCTCTTCTGACATTCTGTGTTCCTATAAGTATTCAGCCACAGCGACAAATGCTGCAGAGCTAAGTTCCTGCATCTGGTTCATTGTTAGTCCTGATAATACGACGTAGAAGAGGAGGAAGATTTGAAAACACAACCAGAAAACTAGCAGATATCATAGGAGCTTCCTGCGAGTGGCTTGTCGCATCTCTTGTAGGAATACAGTACAACTGTAACAATTTGTAGATCTGCAGACTTTCTTGTGCACTTTATTGCATGTATAATTACATGATAATGCCCTGTACACTAATAACAGTGCCTCAATAAGGTGGTTAAATAGAAAGAGAGTCCGTTGGTCTTTATAAACGGCCAAAGTTCAGGTTTCAGAGCAGACTTTGTTATATATCCCTTGTTCACGATTTCTTAAAAGAGTTTAATATAGTCATAAATATTTTGGTCTACTCCCGAAATGAAGGGAGAGAGGAATAAGCTGTTGTTCTAGAGGGACACTCACAGTATTAATACCATGGAGAGAGAAAAGGAGATGTGTCCTAATGCAGAAATACCTGTGGGGCTTCAACTTTTGTGGAACTACAAGTTCCAGCATGCCTAGCACTAGCCATATTCCTTTTTAAAGAGACTGAGGGGGGGGGGGAGAATTTATCATCATCGACATTTTCTGCTTGCTAATTATCATTTGTCATCGAAACTTATCACAGCGATATGAAATTATTTTATGGTGCAATTTAGCAGCGGGGAAAGGATATCCGTATATGCTGCGGCCCTCAATCTGCGAACCTAATACGCTGAGTGTGAGCGAAGATAGACAACCTCAGCTCTGACGAGGCTTTAAGCGCAGGTAATAGCTGCTAACGACATCCTCAAACGGTGTTCGCAATCTGAGACAAGCTGCGAATAACTACGTTTTATGGGGCTTGATAATTTGCCATATTTTGCAGTCCCCATAGAGAACTATAGAGATTGCAAGATTGAGTGTTACTGTATAAAGTTGATAAATCACTCCTATACTTAAGTGTGCCTTAATCCTGAAACAGCACCATTTACACAGGATCTAAAGCGTTAAAAGGTTTGCACTAAAAAATTCAATATTTTTTCAGTGCTTCCCTTTGGTTAACAACGTCCGGAGATGGCGTTAACGGGTCAGTCATTAAGGCATCACTACGATATTTATAAATAGCACTGGTGGGTTTTCCCCCAGATATGCTGGGACTTGTAGTTCCACAACAGCTGAAGGGCCTCAGGACAACCCAAGCTTATCTAACGTGTCCTGTTCTCAGCCCCTGAATGTGGTCTATCCCTAGGCACTCTGAAACATGTAGCATACATGTTATATTATATTATGTCAGCTGGTCAGGAGACTGACAGACCTTAGAGTAGACACAAATATTCTATAAAAAAGAGAAAAACTACTACATTATAATGCTAAACACTTAACGTTTCTTGATTGTAATAAACAAATACATGCCGGTCACGTAAAAGAAACCCTCCGAAATATACACAGAAAGGTAAAAAAGGGATTTAAAACACGTGTAACATTGCTAGGATTTAAAACAGAATCCAAGACTAACAAAAAAGTAACTGATGAAAAGCTGAGTAATACTCACAGTTAGTGACACCATCGAGACCTAGGACTAAGCTGGAGATCCTCCTTATGACTCTAGGACACACAGAGAAATGAGTCCAGGCAGCTTGTGACTCTAGAAACCTAATCACAGACCCATCAGCCACAAGTGGGTGGGTTCCAAAGTCACCCAACACTCCCCTCGTAAACCCAAACCGTTTACACACACTACAGACATGTCGGACGAATTCCCACACAACACAAAGTATGCACTGTGCAGACACGCAGGTCCCTGCATGAAGTGACCTGTGCTCACAGCCTAAAAAAACACAGCACCAAACTGGAGGAGACATTGACACAGCCCAGTCTGGTGTGATCAGCCTCGCTGCGCTCCCCCGGCAGTGGTCAAGCACTGCCATCTACTGCACCTGCGGGGGCCACGGGCCCTCCGTGTCACCTGCCTCATGCCGTGTTAGCACCGATGTCCGCACGCTAATGTCTTACAATGATTTATAGAGTGTGGCTTTTGGCAAAACCACACAAATATAAAAATATTCATGATTAACCATTTCTTAGTTAACCCTTTCTAGGATCACTAGAAGCAAAATTCTGGAATATATTAATTACAAGTGCATAGCAACTAGGGATTTTCTCAAGCAGATTTGTAAGGAGCTTCAGAATATGCTGGTGCTATATAAATATATGTATAATAATAATAAAAAAATACATCCTGTTATTGAAAGTTTACAATCTAAGTGATTTTTTTTTTTTTTTTCAATACAGCTACTGTAGTACCATGTATGGGCAGTAGGAGGCGATACAAAGAAGTTCTTTTGTACAATTGTGAACTATTTAATGGTAAAGTCAATAGACTAAACTTACAATGTGTTTGTGGGGTTTATTATTTATTACTATGTGCAGCATATGAACATTATATTTTCTCTGTATAATATGGGGACACTATATAAACAATAATAACAACATTGATTTAAAAATGGTTTGCAAACTATGCCAACAGCCTCTTCAATTTCGCTGCACTAGGCTTCGGCCTACGTGGCCTTTGTACAGTGCTGGGCCTGATTGCTAACAACAGCATAGATACATACACCCCAACTGTCCCGATTCTGCAGAGCAGTGGTGCATGACTACACCCCTTTCTCATGCACCTGTCACCTCAAATTGGTGTTGTAGCCATTGTACCGATTCCCCAACTTCAAAAGTTGGGATACGTGGTAGGAAATGGACAAACACTGGTGCTCAAAATAACAGGCAGTTAAGGGAACGAGCAAGAAAAACAATGAGTAAGCAGTAACTAATGCTGCGGGAAAGACATCAGTTGGGGGGGTGGGGGGGGGGGGGGAGACCTTTCCTGGGACAGCCATTTTCAGAAGTATTGTCCCGACAGGCAAATAATAGATAACTCTGATAAATAGTAGCAAAAAGCTGCAAATTGGATTGAAAAGTATCAGGTGAAATCCAGCTAGTTGTTAAATAGGCCCCTAAATATCTTCATAAACAGCAAAAGCAACAGTGCCACTGTTAATAGACGTTAAATACAACACATGAAGGGCCATCATAGGAAATGAACTACATTTTACTAAAATAAATGTAAGTAATTTCCAAACATAGTTTGAGGTTGATAATAGTTTGATATTAATACTCTAAGGCAGGATTAGGCAACCTATGGTTAATACAGCGGATTTGGATCTACATGTCTCAGCCTGGCCTAGTCACCAGCTGGTAGACCATGGAGAGCCATAGGATGCCTACTTCTAAAGTATTCTATCGTATACAAATCACTCAGAGTGAGCTCAGTAGCTCATTTGTCAAAACTGATCAAACAATTAGAACACACATGCAGGGTTGACATCTTTTTATCACTTACTTCTACTAATCCAAACTGTTTGGGCTGATCTGTGCGTATTGGGGGCAGTGGCAATGGAGATTCATATACACACAATTCATCCTCTGTTGAGATCATTTTCCTATGCACCCTGGAGAAGTAACAGGACAAATGGAGCACCCAACTCACCAGGGTAATTAAACACTCAGCTGTAGAGGGACACAGAAACCCCTCCCAGTAACCCAGCCGAGCAGCACTTACTAAACTCAGCTCCAGAATCACTAACTGAACACACAGCTCCTGTTGAATCTTCCCTCTGGGTCTACACACAAAATTCAGGTATTAAGCAATCAGACACATCCCTGTGTATATGATAAACCTGCACATTGCTTGTCTGTAGTACCTCATTAGCTGTAACTGGAGTCAACTGAGGAACACACTGAGAATCCTCTACAACAGGTTAAGTAAGAGACTAGCAGGTCATGCTGGGACTTCTAGTACCACAAGAGCTGGAGAGAGACAGGCTGGGTTATAAATGTAAGTTCACATTCTTCTAACTAGTATAACGAGTATTACACTGTATTAGGACATCTAGAATAAAGCAAATACCGGAAGATACGTGAGAAATGTTAGCAGCGGGAAACTTCTGTATTCAGCTGGGACTTGCATTATGCCCTTCAGATGCTATTGCAAAACTCCCTTGAGTAGAGATTTTCTATACTGTTGCAGCTATAGACAATGTGTCTTTGCAAAGTTGACAACGTTTTAAAATAGTTTCCAGGGACAGTATACAGCTGAGCTGTGGCATGTCAGCTTGTCACGTGAGATACTGTGCTGGCTGTCCTTGGGGCACTACAAGTCCCATCATGTGATATTTACTGAACTTGTTTCTTTGTACATTTAAATACTTTTCAATAATTATTAACTTATAAAGCCCAGAGGGTGAGAATTGCTGGTGAGCACAATCTAAGGGATTTTATTGGGAAGTTTGGCAATATTGAAAAATAGGGATAGTTCCGAGAACATAAACTTAAAACCGGGGGCTGTCCCCGGAAAATTGGGATGTGTCAGCCTTTTAAAACCACAGCAATCCCATGAAACATTTAGATGTTTTTTATTACTATAAATTACAGTGGTAGGCTATAAGAGGAATGTTGGTATTTACCATTTATTTTCTCTTCAGGCTGCGATGAATAATTTACGATGCTAGACTACCATGGCAGCCACAGTCACATGGCACATGCTGTAGTGAGCACCTCTGTGAGCTCTGTCTGCACTGTTACATCCTCCTTCTCCTCCCTCTGCCATCACGGGACATGCTGAGGACTGTGAGCCTGTGTCTGTGTAGCAAACAGACTGTGCCTGTGCCTGTGTCTGGTAGTCATTTTTGTTTGCCAACCAGAGAGCTTTTAAAAAGGATTTCTAGGAGGATAGCTAAGAAAAATGATGCATGCATAGAAGGTACTTGACTTGCTATTTAAATGAAAGTCAATAAAAATCTTCTATGTGGGGTTACTGACTTAATGCAGTTTGAATGAAATACCTGACCTTAAAAATGGTTAGTTCCATCAACATTGGGAAATTTCATTGTCGATGGAATTGCACAAGTTAAACATAAATGCAGGTTATTACATACCTGGGGTTCGGCAGTCCACTTGGTGCAGTAAGTTTTCAGTTTTGGGTGGAGTTACCCTGTAAGTTTTACTCCGAATACAATGTCTACAAGTAATTTATTACTTCCGGTCTATGTATGTCCACAAGCAAATTGTCTCTAATAAGTGCAATAATAATGTGTGCAGAAGGCAGGATACTTTATTATGAACCCAAAGCTCTATGTCCATATTTTTCATTTGATCGTTAAAGCAGGGTCATCATCTAAAGTTACTGCATTGTGTTACATGGCATTTTGAATGCAGGTAGGGTTTGGATACAGAAGCTGCATGCATAAAGATTTGGATGTTTAGACTGACTGATAATGAGCAGATCTGTCTCCAATGTGGTTACAAATATGGAAAGCTGAAGTTGATAGATCAGGGTGCCCAGTGGTCAGGTGAAACGCGTGGCAACCCTTTAGAGCAGGAAGTAGCTTACAGAAGAGGTGTGGTACTGTGTCAGTGTCCATAATATAGAATGCAGGTGAACTTCACTGTATCAATGAGGTTCATTGATACATTTTATCAATACAAATTTATTGTAACAATGAAGTTCATTGAGTCCCCACTTGGGGTGTGTATGCAACTAACCAATCAGAGTGGCCTTCTCACTCTCTAACCAATTAGAGGGAAGCTGCTGTGGATTGGTTAGTTGCGGACAGGCCCCAGGCCTGTCACTCACCACATCGGGGTAACTTTGTGCGGGCCTGATTCCTTTAGAGAGTTCAGCCCTGTGCTGAATAGACTGGTGCGGTGCCCCTTTATTACAACAGGGGGTATCTACGCTGTGGGTTGCGGTCTTGCAAGGGGAAGTCATGCTCTTTGGCCCTCAGCATTAGCGGTAATAAGCCAACGATGTGAGCACTGGGGCTTGGGTCACTTTTTCGGGCGGGGGTAACGACAAACAAGTGCATTTTTAAAATGGATTTAATTTATCTTCTTTTTTTGTATATGAGATAAAATACCAGTCATCATCATTAATGCGCTTTAAATGTGTCTTTATGCAGACACAATCATAACCACATGATTGTCATTTTCTGCACGCATTTAACACATATGTTTTGGAAACAAATCTAACTCTACATGACGCTCAGAGTAACTTCTTTTTCTGATTGAAAATCTTTGTAAAACGACAGTGCCACCAACTGAGTTACCCCAACATTTTGGCTCTAAACCCCGAAGACCCTGAAATATATTAAAAACCCCTGACCCTTAGTCGGTTTTTGGCAAGTACTAAAATCTGCACAGATTGTATATGCCGTAGCCTGCAAAGAACTACAAAAACAATAGTACACAACCTATAGCTACATAGAAGTATTCTAGCAAAACAATTATCTTGCAACAAAAATGACAAGCACTTTAAATTAAAGTACGTGGAGAGTGAAACTAACACATCTGAGACGTCGCATTTTCTGAAGGGTTACACAATACGATTGCCGCTCACAGCTAGTTTTGGGCGTGAATATAATTCACTTCTCTTTAATAATGTACACAACCCATTAGAAACATTGCTGAGTCTATATGTGTGTATTCACGTGAATGCACCCACAATTATGAGTAGAACGGTTTGAATGTCACGGCTATATATTGGTATACGTGAGAACTTTCTGCTGAAAGTTAGGAAGCATAGGATGCTCATAAAACATTTTTATTATATTTTCATGCACTGTCTACCAAGACTTTTATTGAAGATCCTGTGTCATGTAAAATTATGTTTTCACTTTAGGACATTGTCAAACCCCCTCCCCCAATAGCCTGGTTACTGCTGCTGTCCAATGGCCAGGACATTTTTGCTAATTATTAAATCTTGTTTGTAGCATGCCGTTGGTGTGTTTTAATACCCAAGGAATCATCTTAAAGAGGAATAAAAAAGGCATATTGAACTGAACCTGCTCGATTGCTTTCTATTAAACCTCACCTGGTCACAGCAGAAGCTGCTGATTTGTGAATGGAACCTATGAATTCACTAGAATTCACTAGTAACAAGTGACCTCGATGGGGCCCAAAATGGTATACAGTGTACAGGAAAATGCACTTTATCAATTTACAAGGACCAGCAACATCACTGAATGACTTTGTGCCTCCGTAAGGTCACTGGTTCCTTGTGAATAAATAGACAACATTGTCATAGTTATCATAGATTGGAGAAAAAGTTCTGTTCCGAGTTCTATAAAAAAACAATATTTATGCTATATATCTATAAACCTTGACAATCAGGAGCTCCTCGCTATGTACAACAGGACCTGCTGCTATCCTTCAAGCTTTGCTGTTTAATATGATTGTATAGTATATATTGATGCTTTGTAGAATATAAGGGCTCCGTTGTCTAGTTGATACAGATACATATATTTTTATATGATCATTTTAGCGAATAGCATTTAGCCATTAATGGTCAAGACACAGATGTACTAGGTCCAATTTAATATTTATACTTTCGTGCTGTCCTATATTGGTTCTGCCTATAAAGTGTCTATAATTTAAATACAAATAAGAGGTGGTGTAAGTTTGTAGAACAACATCCACTGTCATCAACAGCTTTTCGTTAAATGTGAAATAATGTCCTAATACATAGAGTTGAAGCCTCCTCTAAGTAAGAGTGGAAATGACATGTGCTTTTGAAATGTTATATATTATTGTAACGTGATAATAACTTAATAATACGTTTAATAGTTTTGAGAAACAACAATGGTTATATGGAAAAGGTTAATTTAAGTATTACCTGTGTGTTGTTATCTCACGGCTGGTAACACGTTTATTTCCCAAACAGCCATGTTTCTAAATTACTGAGGCGCATTGTTCTAATGTATAAATAAAATATGGATATGAAAGGGTTGTTCATTATTGGACTTATTCTCAGCTGATTTCTACCCCCAGAGGGTAAATGTATCAAGCTGAGAGTTTCCGGAGGGTTTGAAAAGTGGAGATGTTGCCTATAGCAACCAATCAGATCTTCCATTTTGAAGAATGTGCAAAATAAATGATAGCTAGAATCTGATTGGTTTTTCAAACCCGCCAGAAAACTCTCAGCTTGATACATTTACCCCCAGGTGTCCACTTATCTGAAGCTCTGTGGGTGCCTGAGTACCCCCATTGCCATTCAGTAATATGAGTGGTAGCGTTGGGGGTTCTTGAGCACCCCAATTATTTTTAAAATTATTCACCAGATTGCTTCTAAAGAGGAATGGGTGGATTTGGATTCAAATCAGGAGCGGATGTCAGCAAATGGGCAACCCCTTAACTGATTTTTTGTTTGTTAATGGTCTGATTTACAATTACCAACTTGGGGGTATATTTACTAAAGGGTAGGTTGGAAAAAGTGGAGATGTTGCCTATAGCAACCAATCAGATTCTAGCTGTCATTTTGTAAAATGTACTAAATAAATGATAACTAGAATCTGATTGGTTGCTATAGGCAACATCTCTACTTTTTCAAACCCGCAGTTTAGTAAATATTCCCCTTGATGTTGAGAGTGTCTATCCTTTATTAATACTATGTACCACTACCCATGGGTTTCCAAGAGTTTGCATTGATGGGTGTTATTAAACTGGCCATTTTAATGATACCATCCTTGTATTGATCTGCACAAATATCACAACAGATCCTAGACATTAAATGACAGCAGCAAAATGTAACGCTACAAATTTTGAAAATGCCACATAATACATTTAGTCATAAATAATAATGTGAAAATGTTATATTGAATGCAGAAATGGGTGAACATACGTGTCCATTTGTAACTTGCCTAAAAAAAGGGATATTCCGGAATAAAAATGGGGCATTGTGTTATGTCCAAAATAGAATTGGGGGGGGGAGGGGGAGGGGTAAATTTTGCAGATTACAGCAAAACTACCCCCGTATGAGTATCTCCCCTCCTCCTCCATCTGGAGAACTGCCCTTGAACAAACACTAAAGACTTATTTTGCTTTTACGTAGAGAGACGTTTTGCCCGCCATGTTATTAATACTCCACAGGTGCTAGTCCTAGGATATAAAATACATATGTACATATTGACACAGGACAAATAGGCACATCCTGAATCCCTACGTTTACAAAATGCTTACAAATTCTAAATAAAAGGTTGCAGCGATTGAAGGTGGATTTATTGTTCTTGGGGATGTTTGCAGAACGGTGGCAAACAGTCAGTAAAAAAAAAAAGAAATCTAAAGTTCATTAAAAATAGTAAAACACTTTTCACACGACTAATTAGCACTCACCAAAATTTGAGGTTTGACCTGATACAATTTGTATATGCAAAATACTTGGACCTTCTGTACATTTTTACTAAGTCAGTGAAAAATATTCCTAAAGGTCGGTAACCCTAATTTGTGGAGCGTGCTGGCACCCAACGCTTGCCTGATTTATACTTAAGCTTGGCAGCGAAATGGGCAACTGCATGATGTACATCAGGGACATGTAATAATCAGATTATTATATTCCACTAGTAACAGGCAATCTATTTGTGGGGCAGGGGGACGTATATTGTGGGAAGGACATTTGGGATCGTCAAAGCAATAAAGTTAACCCCCTCCAAACCCAAAGCTCTTGTAGTACTTGGCTCAGACGATTATACTTTAGATTGTAAGCCCCTGTTTCCCATATATCTCCTGCACATTTACTGGTGAAGGTAAGATTTAATATATAAAAACTCTGAACTGTCATTGAACCTATATCTTGGGTCCTAGAAATGACAGTGGGATTGCACTGAATTGTCATGCGGCTGTGAAGGGGTTAATGTTATTGTATAGTAGAATCCCAAAGGGGTTGTTATCCAGCTGTAGAACATGTAATAGACCATTCCACTCCGCACAGATACACAATGTGGCAACATATGTCACCTAAAGCCAATATAACATCTGCCACTTACCAGGGTGTCGGGTTGAATGTAGCCAATGTCTTCTATTGCCTTGATATTGATGATGTGGATGCCTTTCTCTTCCTCTGGAGTGGCATGGTACTTCTCGTTCTCCTTCATTGTCTCCAGTAAACTTTCTTCAGCCAGAGGATCAGCCTCCAAGCCTCCGCAGGCAGAGTCTGCAAGACACAAGAGCACATCCAACTGAGGCAATGATCAGAGCCTGTCTCTCCCACGCCTCTAAAAACCTGCTCTCTGCTGAAGCTCAGCCTCCCTGGTCTTCCTCCATTCCTCCTTGCTCTACCCAGCAGTGTGTGTTAAACTAAATGCCTCCGGGAATTAATTGTCAGTGTGTATTACTCATGAATCAGCTAATTTAATCACACTTATGTTCACTAAACGGTGTTTGCCCTTGGTCCCCCCTCCCTTCACTCATCAAAAGTTTTCTTCGAGAGGATGGAAATTTCTGCATACCTTACGGAGTTCTGTGATTGTCACAATTAACATGTTCTCAAACGACTTATACAGTACAGCACCTAAAACTTATGTAATATATGTTTCCTACCACGATTTGTTGGAACAGAGTAAATGCACCTGTTTAGTGTGAACAAACTTTAACAAAAGTGAATTGTCTGCTCTGCTCTTTATTGATGTTTGCAGAATGAAATCATCCCAGATATGTTCTTTAATGGATTATGGTGTATTTGTTCATTTCACATCCTCTGCTAGTTCCCCAGGCATTTGGGGAATTTGAGGCATAAATATGTTGCAACCAAAACTTCAAAGCTTATAGAAGGGGCTAAAGAAAACCTTAACTGAAGAAAAACAAACGTAAAAATAGAAAAACGTTTAATTGTTTCCTGGAATATCCATTCATAACATGCACATAGGGGGGTAAGAGCTCCAAGCTGCAGTGACAGTCAGTTTTTATGTGTGATTCTGCATATATATGACATACTTGGGACCCACTATTTCATCTTGACTGGCAGATAGATGAGACTGCACCAGCAATCTACGCACAGCAGGCTGCCATGATTGCTCCTCTGAGCTCTGCTCTGTCCCCTCCCCCTTATCCCAAGCCCCTCCCCTCTAAACAAATGTCTGATAAGAAAATAAAGTACATCTACAGTATGAAAGTAGAGTGTTGCAGAAGGAGGCGGTGGTGGCGGGAGTGGGGGGGGGGTGTATTCGCTAACATGGGAGAAGATCTTATATGGAAAGACAATAAGGACAATGGCGGTGCTTCAAATGGGCAGTTAAACTTGCTGTGTACCTTCCGATGTTTTCTATTGCCCTCATACAGTGCCAGCACTAGGTGGCGCTGCCTGTCTCCGGAGATGTGGCCCCACCCCCTGCTGCTTTTTACCTTAGCAGGTGGGAGGTGAGGGCAGAATCCTCTGCTCCTCAGTGTGAATGGGCACTTGACTATGACATCATAGCCCAGCGCAAGCCTATCACAGACATGAGGTTAAATGTATCGAGCTAAGAGTTTTCTGGTGGTTTTGAAAAACCAATCAGATTCTAGCTATCATTTATTTAGTACATTCTACAAAATGACAGCTAGAATCTGATTGGTTGCTATAGGCAAAATCTCCACTTTTCCAACCCGCCGGAAACTCTCAGCTAGATACGTTAAAAAGACTGGAAGAATGACATTATATCACTCATTCTGTGTTTTAGGCGCCCCTTAACCATTAGCATCCTAGGCAACTGCCAGTAGCGCCCGTCGTGCTTTGATGTTGATAATATGGATGTCTTTCTTTAGCCGGTACTATAAGAGCATATACAGAAAGCCCTTCCGTAATATAAATGACATGGTAAAGCTTTATAACAAATGTAGATAGTATGCCTATAACTTGTAATTCCTGACAGTCGTTGACAAGCAGAAGCAACTCGGATATTCCATCAACAGCGGACGGTACCTAAATAGATGCACAGGGAAGGATAGTGTTGTCAGCGCGCCACGGGGTTATGTGAAGCCTACATACCATGCCAGCCTGAGACAATCTGCATATCTCTATTCTTGCAGCATGAATTGCATATTTTGATCTTCTGACATTACCGGTAACACGAGCGCCCAGTGTGTGTGAGCGTCGTCCTTTATGTGTCTGTCAAAGTGACAGAAGCTCAAAGAATAGCGGTTCACAAAGCACTTAAAGTGCCCAACTGCTGTGCCACAATGATCCCAGGGGCAGAGAACGCTGCGTACGTGTCTGAGGCTCAGGTCCGCCAGGAGAATAAGAATAAATGTCGGAAAGTAGAGTGAAAATAGTGGAGTGTCCAGTGTAAATAATAGTAATAGAAGTTCTAGCGAATGAAATTGAGATGGATATTTAAAAGTAAACATTAAAAAAAAAATAACATTTTATTTTTTGACTTTTATACATATTAAGCCCCTCACGTCTTTTGTCCTACATGAGTAGACCAATTTTCTCTGTAAATTCCTTTCATCAAAAAGTGTGTGTGTGTGTGTATATGTATATATGATATATATATATATATATATAATCTAATATATAAATGCTTAGTGGCGTCTGTCTGTGTGTGTGTGTGAAAAAAAAAAAACAAGTTGCAGCGCCACCTGCTGGGCGGAGTTATACACTGACCTACTAAATTCTTAGTGTGTGTGGGGAAAAAAATTCAAAAAGGACTGAAATTTGGTAGGGCTCAAACTCATTTTCGTGAGGTAATTTTACCTCATGAACACACATGTGTAGAGGCGTGCGTTAGTGTGTGGAAAAAACTATTTTCTCAGAAAGGGCTCATCCAATTGACCTGAAATTTGGTATACTGACATTATTTGACAAAAAAATTAGAATAGTCAAGTCAGTTAACTTCCATCACCCCCCCTTCCCCCCTGTGGGAGGGGTAGTAAAGGCTAAATTTACGAGTTGAGGGGTCAAACTCATTTTCGTGAGGTAATTTTACCTCATGAACACACATTAAAAAGGCCGCTTGCGTCGGGAAGTAACGCTCTTCCCCTGAGGAGGCCTGGGCTAGGCCCAAATGCATGACAAGAACCTTTTTAAGACCTTAAGTAGCTTGATTTGACTAGAATGCATGAGTATCATGCACGGGTTAACTTGTGTGTGTGTATATATATATATATATATATATATATATGTCAAAACAAACATAAAAGGATGGCGCCTTCAGGTGTATAACTTAATTGCATAGATGACAATTATAAAAGCAATAAGCACAGGACCGTCCAGAGGGTATACAACTAGTCAGTAACTGTGTAGGACACCGCCAGGCAATTCATAGGTTGTTGTGATTCGGTGATAAATCAGCATAAGACAATAAAGAATATTGTGCAGTATAATGATAGGGTGGTGTGCGTACCAAATATAAAGAATATAACAGCTTATCTGTGTATTAGCTCCTCAGTCATCACAGCTGCACCACCATTCACAATCAAGATAAAAACCGCTCACCAGATAGAGAAATAAATATGAAAGTACCATAAAGTGTAGTAAATTTCTCAACAGTAGTTTAATCAGCATATAATAAAAATGCACTCACAATATTTGCTGATTAAACTACTTTTGAGAAATTTACTACACTATATGGTACTTTAATATTTATTTCACTATCTAGTGAGCGGTTTTTATCTCGATTGTGAATGGTGGTGGAGCTGTGATTATTATTAGAACATACGAATTACTTCCTACTTCCACGGTCGAAGGAAATTCGGGATGATGAGGAGCCAATACACAGATAAGCTGTTATATTATTTATATTTGGTACGCACTACGCACACCACCCTATCATTATACTGCACAATGTTCTTCATTGTCTTATTCTGATTTATTACCGAATCACAATTACCTATGAATTGCCTTGCGGTGTCCTACACAGTTACTGAATAGTTCTACCAATACCAGCCTACCAATCTTCCACCTAACCCGTCCTCCCGACCCCTATTCTCTCCCATATACGTCAACTGGCTCTCTTTGTGCTTGAGTTTTGTTCACCCTCCCTTAGGATGTAAGCTCAATTGAGCAGGGCCCTCTTCCCTCCTGTCTCCATACCTGATCTTCTGCTCCGTCTTTACTGCATTACCCTGCCTGGAGTTTCTGGAGTTTTGGTATTTATTGTTTATTGTTCAGTAATGTCTTACCCTGTATAGTCTACTGTTTGTGCAGTGTACGGCGCTGCGGAACTCTTGTGGCGCCTAACAAATAAAGGATAATAATAGTAATAATTGTTATAAACCCTCTGGACTTTCCTGTGTTTATTGCTTTTATAATTGTCATCTATGAATTTAAGTTATACACCTGAAGGCACCGTCCTTCTATGTTTGTTTTGACATTTCGTTTCGGACAAACCATCCGTCTTTGAAGACTTGACTGCCACACACATATCTGTGGAGGTGTTTATTAATACAACTCTCCATTAGGGGCAGGGACTGATGTGAGTAAGTTCTCTGTACAGCGCTGCGGAATTAGTGGCGCTATATAAATAAACAGTGATAATAATAACTAATAATACTAGTATACGTGCGCGCGCATTTTTAGACAGAACAAGTGGAATCCAATTCTGCAACTGCTGGAGGACTGGTGATGATGATGATAACGGCTGCTTCTGATTGGCTGATGGCGTATTGACCCCTCCAGCTGAATAGTACTTATGTCATTAGTGCGGCTGCTATATTATATAAAGCTGTGGCTGCCTATTCGCATTTCTCTATTAATATTTCCATTTGGACGATGGCAGGAATTAAGATCCCCATTTGATTGAAACAACAGTTGTTTGTTATTAACTTTGCTTTTATTTCATTATATTTTATATAGTAAATGCAGCTTACACATTTTGTTGATGACTGTCAAGACATATTTCTCTCTTGTGTATAAGACACAAGTCGCACCCCTATGTTATCCTTACACTATCGCGGTGTGTTAGTTTACACGCTTGTTACTCCTGGCGTACGCCTGGCCTATATGCTACGGCTTTTCATAGTCACGTCTTTTCCTGCTTATGGTCGGGCGCAAATGCGACCACCTATTTACAAGATCCTAAGGGCTAGATTTACTAAACTGCGGGTTTGGAAAAGTGGAGATGTTGCCTATAGCAACCAATCAGATTCTAGCTTTTATTTATTTAGTGCACTCTACAAAATGACAATGATTGGTTGCTATAGGCAACATCTCCACTTTTTCAAACCTGCAGTTTAGTAAATATACCCCTAAGTGTCTCACTGTGGAAGCTTTGGGGGAACAAACATGGCCGGACTACATTAAATAAAGTCATTTACTGAACATAGATATAAGACAACAATAGTAAGTCACCATTTTCAAAAAAATAAACTTCACATCACTTTTCACTGCATTTACTACAACACGGGTAGAAATCAATAACTATTTAATCAATATCTATATATTTGACCAATAGGATCAATAATATTATAAACAGTAGTTGAATTATGGGGAAAGGCTTACCAGGTGTTTACTACGAATACACGTTCACCTTCCCTGATCTTTGTTCCTGATCACGCTCCACAGCGCAACAATCACTGGAGCAGAAGATAAAATTCAGAAACGGAGAACTCTTATTTTTTTACTATAAAGAATGTTTAATTCATAAAGTGAATGTCAGAAATGTCTGTTTTGTTAATTAGAGTGATAAAGCGGAGTGACTAGTGTGCATAATAATAAAAGTTCTCACAAAGGTAAATTTAAAAGATAGTTGCCTACTCTTGCGGAATGTCCGGGAGACTCACAAATTTCTGTGAGTCCTCCCGGCCTTCTGGGCGAACAGGGCAACCTCCCGGATCCCGGCCAGCGCAAGTTAAGTGGAGGGGGCGGGGCTTAGTGGCGTGAGTCACGTGTCATCGTGTCCCCGCCCCTTGCTGGTATAGGGCAAAATGGTGATGACCGCTTAGGGGGCGGGGCTTAGATATGCAAGTCTCTGAGCCCTGCCCCCACACGAGCACCTGCCCCCGGACCTCCCGAAAGGTAAAGTAGTTAAGTATCATATAAAAGTTGGCAGTTTTGACCTAATCCTGCTTTGTTTTAATGCACGTGTGAGAGAGGTGAATCACGAATACATACCTCCCAACTGTCCCGATTTTCAGCGGGATAGTGCCGATTTTAAGGCTCTGTCCTGCTGGGGATATGTTTCCCCCGCAATTGGGAACGTTGGAGTAAGAGAGATTTATAATGGGCAGCCTATTGCTTTACACCACTAAGCAGCCCCCTGTGGGCGTGGCTCTGCCCCATTGTGACATGACCACTCCCCCTGTTCTGCTGCCAGTTCTACTGAAATGTTGGGCGGTATGGGATTAGTTCAAGAACAGCAAGGACGTGCACACACAGTGCGGCGTGTGGCCTATTTTAAGTATAAAATATATGTACTTGCAGAATAAAAAAAAGAAAATAAATAAGTCCAACCAATCAGGGTGACTTTCACATTATCTAGCCAATAGAAGCAAAGCCGCTGTGATTGGTTACTTGTGTAACATGTTACAAGCCTTTGGCTTGTCATGTGTGCTGCGACTCAGCTAGGAGCAAGTTGTGCATCGTTTATCAGGGTTTTTTATTTTTATCTATTGGTTTAACAGGCTTTAGGAAAGCGATGAAGAACACAAAGAGAGTTTGGGTGAGCCTTTATTTAAAATAAAGGACTTTCAATAGATTATTTATGTGTTTTATTTTCTTAGTACTTTACTAAAGGGCACTTGTAGTGCTACAAGCACCAGAACGCTCAGCAGTCATGGGTATTCTGGTACTTGTAGTTCTACAAGCGCAAGCATACCCAAGCCATTAACAGCTGCCAGGGCTTGCTGGGACCAGTAGTGGGTGTGGGTTTCCATGCTTTAGTGGGGGACTAAGCCAAGCTGGCACTGGTCGTGGCCTTTGTGGAGGGATCCCACGCTGTTCATATTACAACTAGCAACAATATAAAATTTATATTCATCCACAAAACTTCCTTGTTTGAAATGAACAAGAAACAAATATTCTCAAATGTGCATTTATTTTTTTGAGCAGTTTTAAGATAATTTTTAACATTGTTTTTTTTTTTTGACTCAGTCCGTCATGGGTTTAGGTAGCAGGATCCAGGCTCTGCAGCCAGAAGGTATGTAGGTAGAGATGTAGGTGGCCCAGACCTCGCCCTGATACTAAAAGGTTTACAGGCCCCAAGGGTTACAATTACTATAGACATATGAATGTTGAATTTATTATTCTGAGAGTGATGAGTGTCTGTTTGATTGATTTGTCAATTGTTGCAAGAATTAACTACTCATCAGAGATAGAGCTAAATTTAGTCCTTACAGTATGCTATGTAGGTGCTTCTGTATATAAAGAATGTTGGGTTTGGTGAATTGGAGTCGTGCCGGACATTCTGCTGTCATTGAGACAACTACATAGACATCGGCTCTCATGTGTCCGCAGTTCACACCTGTGTTTGTTCTACTTGTTCTACGTGTCTAATGCTCCGCAGTGAAGCAGGTGCAGCATCAGGAAACAATGTCTAGAAAACCAGTAGTATCTGCAAAACATTTCCCCGTATGCTAAAAATATAGAAAGCTGAGTAAGAAGGTTGACGCCTTACCTACAAAATCTTCTTTAATTGCTTGTTTTAATTTCTGTTACATAAGCTGGGTAAGCGGCACTGGCTCTTCATAGCTATCTACTATATAAATGCCTAGTGGCGTGTGTGAAAAAAAAAAACCAAGCTGCAGCGCCACCTGCTGGGCAGAGTTATACACTGACCTATATATTTCTTGATGGAGAAGTGACAGTTGGGAGTGGTTGGTGGTTGCCGGGGGTGACAGTGGGGAGTTTTTAACACCTTAAGTAGCTTGATGAAGGATGAGGTGATGGAGAAAAATGATGAGGTGGTGACATGTGGACAAAACCACGTTAAAAAAGGGCGCTTGCGTCGGGAAGTAACGCTCTTCCCCTGAGAAGGCCTGGGCTAGGCCCAAATGCATGACAAGACCCTTTTTAACACCTTAAGTAGATTGATTTGACTAGAATGCATGAGTATCATGCACAGGTTAACTTGTTCCTAATACAGAGGAATGGTTCCTTTAGAAGCTTTTGTAGTAGTGATTGCTAAAATTTATTTAGGAGGTTCTCTCTCGTTTGTTTGCGCCCTCTCTCTTGTCGTTAGTTCACTTTCTCTCATGCTTGTTCTCTATCTCGTTTGTTCATTCTCCTATTTTTCATTCGTTCTATCTTTGTTCTCTCTCTTGTTCATTCATTCTCTCTCCCTCTCACTCGCTTGTTCGCTCTTACATTCTCTATAGTTCATTTTCTCTCATTCATTTTATCTTGTTCGTTCATTCGCTCATTTTCTCTTTCGCTCTTTCTCTCATTTGTTCACTCTCTCTTGTTCCTTTATTTTTTTGCTCTCATTAATTGTTCTTCCACTTTCCCGTTAGTTCTCTCGCTCTCTTGTTCGTTTGTTACCTTCCTCTCTTATTCGTTCAGTCTCTCGTTCTTGTGCGCTCTGTCTCTTATTTGTTCTTTCTTTGGCTCTCTCTCTTGTTCGTTCTGTCTCTCCTGTTTATTCAGTTTCTCTCTTCTATGATCTCTCTCATTATTCTCTCTAATTCGCTCAATCCCACCTCTATTCTAGCTGGTTTGCTTCCTTTCTTTCGTTTGTTAGCTTTCTCTCCTTCTCTATCGTTGGCTTCATTTCATTTGTTGGCGCCCTCTCTCTTTGCTGCCTATCTCTCGGGGGTTTATCTCGCTCTCTCTGTTTTTTTGCTCTCTTCTCTCATACTTGTTTGCTGCTTCATTTCTTTCTGCATTGTTTGTTTTCTTCCTGTCTCATTCATTCACTTCCTCTTTCTTCCATTCATTCTCTTTCTTCGATTTAGGCTCGCTCACTCAGGTTCATTCTGACTCTCTCTTTCGCTCTCTCTCAAGTTTGTTTTCTCTCATTAGTTTTCTCTTTCATTTATTCTCTCTCATCCGTTTATTTTCTTTTTCTCTCTCACGTGTGCGCTCTCTCTCCCTTGCACGTTCTCTCTCTTTATTTTCTCATTCTTGGCTCTCTCTGCATTCTCTCTGGTTTGTTTCATAACTTCATTCTCTTTCTCTTTTCTTTGTTCTCTCTTTCTCTTTGTTACCTTTCTCTTTCTTATCTCTCGCTCTCTGTTCTCCCTCCTTTGCACTCTCTTCTTGTTCTCTCTCATTCTTTCTCTTGCTCATTCTCATTCTCTCTTTCTCTCTCCCTCTCTCCCTCGTACTCCCTATCTCCATTGCTCATTTTTCCTGCCTCTCTCGCTTGTTCTGTCTATCTCTCTCACTTTCTCTTTCTCATTCTCTCTTGCTCGATTTTTCTCTCTCATTCTCTCTCACATTTGTTCTCTCTTACGTATTCTCTCTCTCGCTTGTTCTCTTTCTCATTCATTCCCTCTTGCTTCTTCTCTCTCTATCCACCTCTCTCTTTCTCGTTCTCTCTCGCTAGCTTTTTCTCTCTCACTTGGGGGCACATTTATCAATATTCACATAAAGTGAAAAATAGTTTTCAATCCTTATTGCAATGCTAAGGATTGAACTATTTCTCACATTTATGTACAACCCTGCACAGAAACAGCAGTTCCGAAAAACTGCTGTTTCTGTGATAAAAAAAAAATCATACTTACCCCCCTCTTCAGAACGCGATGTCCCTGGATCACCTCCTGGTCCTCTTCACTCCTCTTCTTACTGCAATTGCGCATGCGCACAAACATCTTGCTCTATCTCTGCAACTATAGTTGCAGAGAGCGAGCGGTGATTGACAGGGAGGGATCATGTGATCCCTCCACACATGCGCTGTCCAGCTCTGCTCCTCGGAGCAGAGCTGACAGTACTGAGATTTTTCATTTATGATAATGTACGCCAGCTTCAGCATCATGACAGGTCCCAGAAAAAAATGTTTTTTCGGAACTTGGTTAGATTGCGGCTGCGAGCAGTCGCCATACTGTAGAATGGTGACTGCTCCCAAAAACGAAGAGGAGTGCAAAGCAGCAGATATCCATAATATCTGCTGCGATGCACCTTTAATAAATATGGGGAGGACATGGAGGTACCTTATTTTGCCGGTAAGAGCACTATCGTGCTTTCTTAAATATGCCCCTTGTTCTCTTTCATGGTCAGTCATTTTGTTTCTCTCTATCTCACGGACTCTCGCTCGTTCTCTGAAGCTCATTCTCTTTCTCTTTTCCATTTCCTCTTGTTCTTTCTCTCTCTCTTGGATGGATCATAAGAAAATGATTCTGTTCCTCCATTTTTTTTATCTGAAATAAGTTTTTTTTACACGATCAACCACAACTAGGTCCCAATCTGTTGATGTGACTTTACGGCCTTTGTGGCTCCATACGTGCTTCGAATTGCAGAAGACTAGATCTAAGCATCCAAATTGTCTATTAAAATCATTTTATTGTCAACACCTTTACTTTGCGTGCTCCCAACCTTTTTTGATTTCCTATAATTTAATCCTCCTTTCCTAATGATCATCTTACTCTAAAACTCCTTATTGCGTTATCTCTGATTTCTGCTTCAGCTGCTCTTTGCCTCTTCTGTGGAAATGAAACAATGCTTCAGGTTTTGAATCTGCTGCCAAGTGACTTGTTAGACTGGATACTAGACGGCCAGCTTCTGGCTACACCCAGAGAGCAATCAAAGTCTTTTAATGGGCAAATATCCTGTATGGATATATTACTTAAACAAACCATTGACATAATTCCTCCTGTTCTGCTAACTTTACTTTATTGAATATTTTTATGCTGTCTTCAATTAGTTTCCTGCATATCCTGCTCGTAAATCTTTATGATTTTAAAACAGATATCTCATCCAGGGGTGTGTGATAGTAAACAGTATTATTTATTATTCCGGTGTAGAGTTTTGTGTGATTGCAATTCCCAGACCGTGCCAGAATTTGGTTACTATTTGCATCATCGCCTACCACAGAAGTGCATTGATAGATTTGCACATGGGTTTGAATATTCATGCAAGTTTGCAAATACGCCAGTTAGATACTGTACGTCGGACAATATTTAGAGCGGCATTATTACTTCAATGGCAAGCGTAGGGCGTGCGCCTACTTTCTGTCTAAAAAACACACAACCCAGATAAAACTAACCCACATCCTTATTGCACTGTACTTGGATGTGGACGCCCCATATCCACGTCTTGAAGTGCAAGGGGCAATACAAACTCAAAATACTGGTGCCTCTTGTGCACATGACGGGCCTGAGTCATTAAGGAATGCAATTTGAGGGTTTTTTAAATGGATGGAGAATGCACGCAGGTCCGCCTGCATTCAACACACAGAGGATCTCAAGAAATGTTTCGAATTGAGTACGGGTGTAAGTACAATCTGCCTTTGCGTCACTTGCCGTATGCAGACAGACATAACACTGCAGGATACGTACTGTGCATATGTGTATATATATATATATATATATAAGTCCCGCACATAATTTTTTTTTTTTTACTAAAGACATTAACACCTATTAATAATATAATCACTAATAAAAATACTTTAAAATAAAGTTGGTTTTTTTTCCATTTATTTTTTTACTAAAGTGAATTCTTACAGTTACTTTTGATTGCATACACATGTCCTGGCATTCATATGTGATCATCATCACTATCACTCGGCACTTACACCGACCTGTAGCTGGTGCAAGTGATACGGCTAAAAACCACGTACTGGAGAGACGCCCAGAGCTTGCATCGGACAGATGTGCGCGCGCTCTTTGGCACTCCCTTACTCTTCAATGAGTACGTGCATACGTTCCCCTCCCCCGTTGCTCCCTTGACATTGTAGGCTATTGGCAGTATCCTTTGCTTTCAAAGATGAATTATGTTCATTTGCGTTCACCGGCGTATAGTCCGTATCAGGATTTTATGTAGCCTGCAAAATTACGACGTGTAAATGCATGTGCGTCCAACTGTAAGCCAAACTAGGTAATTACAGGACGTTAGGTATTCATAGATACATATTGCAGACATACAGAGGCATATTCAATTAGGTTTCTGGCGCGTTACCGCGGAACCTGCACAGTATTGACAGTAATACAGTTCTGCAATAACGCAGATTTTCCTACGCATCCCTACGGGGTGCGCATGATTATAACAGTACCAAGGATTGACTTCGCAGACCGGAAACCTAATTGAATATGCCCCACAGAATTATATGTCCACTTTAATTATATATTCCACGATGTGGAGAATAAACATATTGATGTACAGAGAAACTGGGTTGAACCATTTGAAAGAAGGGGGTGGGCTTGCCAAATATATAGAGAGCTTGATTTCCAGCGACTTGCTGGAATCAGCACTTAATACATTTACCCCATGTAGTGTAAACTTGCTGGTCTGAGCCCATTCGGATATCTGGAGTGAACCTGCTAAAAGCCGGTAGCTTCGGTGTAGCGAAAGAAAAGGGAAAGTAGACTGTTATCAAACAGTCCCATGGCAACTACTACAGGGGCTAGCGACCGTCCCTTGGTGGAGTACAAAGGTAATAGTACGTGGTTGTCTGCATATATATATATATTTGCTTCCCCACTGTTAGCATGATCTATATTTAATTAGATTATTAGTTGTGGCAGTTTCCTGATATCCAATACCTTGCCTCCTTGTCGCTAGTAGGGACCCAGTGAAGCTAAAGGTGGCTCCCCATAATATGGGCATCACAGTGGCTCAGTGGTTAGCACTTCTGCCTCACAGCACTGGGGTCATGAGTTCAATTCCCGACCATGGTCTTATCTGTGTGCAGTTTGTATGTTCTCCCTGTGTTTGCGTCGGTTTCCTCTGGGTGCTCCGGTTTCCTCCCACACTCCAAAAACATACTAGTAGGTAAATTGGCTGCAATCAAAATTGACCCTAGTGTCGCCCTCTCTATGTGTGAGTGTGTGTCTACATTAGGGAATTTAGACTGTAAGCCCCAATGGGGCAGACACTGATGTGAGTGAGCTCTCTGTACAGTGCTGCGGAATTAGTGGCGGTGTATAATTGATGATTATGAATCTGCAGAGGATACCAGGAGCAAGTGGATCCTGGGGTAGTTCCCTCTTCTTGGTATTATGACAACCGGATCATTGGTTGACTCTTCTACGATAGGAATCAGGTGAATTTTGAAATTTGAATTGAAGCACTGACGACACCTTAACAATTTCTTATGTTGAGACCACTGAGTGAACTGTGGGACAGCTGTCCAATCAGAGCTCTTGCCACAAAAGTGTCAGAGCACTGAAATTCAATCTTATGCTTTTTCCTTCAGAAGAATTGACTGTTAATCAAGTCAGGCCTCTGCCGTATCTGGGTAATGGATCCATTTTGATAATGTCTGTAATTGTCTATTTAAATGGCTGTAAATCTTGTGCTTTCTGCCTGTTCTATTTCTGTAGAGCTTGTGTGATGTTATTTTCAGTCCTATAAACACTGTGCCGTACTCCTGCTATATTTATGTTACGCTAGTGTATTTTGCAATATTGTTCCTTTGGAAGCCACAAAAAAAAAGACCATTATCTTCGCTTATAACTTTAGGAACAAATACATTCCAGTCAGGCCACAAAGAGGCCCCAATAGGACATTTCTCCAGCATTGATTTATGTATTTGATTCATAGCCATTTTCCCATAGAAGATAACGTTATAAATAGCAGCAGATTGAAAGATTGGGTTTGCCTGCACGTGGACACTTCCTGTAACAGCTGGGTGACAGCATAAGAAAAAGACTTTGTATAAATGTATAAACAGCCCTCTATCCCAAAATATCCCAAATCACTTTAGCTTATTCTGCACCATAGTCATCTAAAAAAAGCATCGTCAATTGATCCAGAGGTAACTATGGTTGACAGCTTGAGAAACCAGTTTGGGATAACTAGTGTTCTAACTCCAACGGTCCTGTGTTCTGGTGGCTAAAAGGCGGTACGGCCTTTTGCAAAATGCGCCTTTGCTGGAAAGGCATAGACAAACTGAGGGTTTCCAAGTGTCTGGAAACCCCCCTCAGAGCCTGGGGCACTGACATGGGAAATGACAGGAGTAAGGGCTAAACTACACAAGTGACTTGCAGTCAAGTAATTGATTACCAGTGATCGCCCAGTTTACAGGAGCTTGTTTCCTATCGGGTAATCTACACATGACCGTTAACTTCAGTTACACATTGCTGCAGTTTAATTTGTCACATAAACTCATACTTGCCAATTTCTAGCAGTCAGCGTCCGGGAGCTGCTGGGGGGTGGAGCTCAGAAAATCTTCCTTTTGGCGCACCTCTGTAACGGGTCCAAATGCCGCGATTCCCTGAGAATCGCAGCATTTTGGGTCAAATTCTGCCCACTTCCTACTGAAATGGGCAGATGCGGGAGGATACCATGCTCTCCTGGGAGTCTGGGAAACCCACCCGGAATCCGGGAGTCTTCCTGACATTCCTGGAGAGTTGGCAAGTATGGGTAAACTTTGTGTGATTCACAGCTTCCCATGTCTATAATAGAGTGTGTGGTAAATCGCTAATTCTAATACTTTGTTTTATACTATTCAGGGCAGGAAATGTTGCTTTGACCTATGCAATGCGATTTCCGATAGATTAGTCTCAGGCACATAAATGCAAAAAGTAGCACAGTGTTTTCTAATCAATTATTCTCCTGAGGTTTAAACACTGTGGGCCTGAGTCATTAAGAAGAGCAAGGCAAAAAAAGGAGTAAGTTTGCCCTGGACAAACCATGTTACAGTGCAAGGGGTGCAAATTAGTTTATTATTTTGCACATAAAGAAAATACTGCCTTTTTCGTCATGTAGCACACAAATACTTGATAACTTACTTTTACACTGAAATTTAAAGTTGATCTAGGACATGGCCTACCCCAACTATACATCTGTCCCCACATTTTAAATTTACCTCCCCCTCCAATGCAACATGGTTTTGCCAAGGTGCAAAGTTACTCCTTTTTTTGTTTTGCTCTCCTTAATATCTCAGGCCCTGCAATTGAAAGTCGTAGTTTAGGGCTAATACCATAATTCCCTGCTGTGTTGTGTACTTTGTGTATCTTCTGGGAGAAAGTAAAATACAAAGAATCTGAAGCTTCGGAGTTGTGCTATTTGAGATTTCTCTTATTTTACCATAATGCTCCACTTTTCTGTATGTTATGTTCATAAATGGGAGCTGCAGATTACGTTTACATTTAGGATGAAAACTTGGTCCAAATAAGCTCTGCCCCACTCCGCCTGCAAATGGCCAGATTTGGGTAAACTGCCCCCAATTTTCTTTTTTGGTTAAGCCCCAACAATTGTGGGAGGTCAGTGCAGGAGGGGGCGTGGTGACGATGGCCCTGCGCCCTGCTATGAAATGCCAAAATTCACTGCATAGCGTGTGGGGCGGGACTTGATGACGCAACATATAGGCTTCGTCTCCACCTCCAAGACCCAGGAGGATGTCTACTCTTTCGGGCTGGGGCCCGGGAGGATCCCCTGAAATTGGTTGAACCTCCTGGAAATTCTGTGAGATTAGGCAAGCATGGTTTAAAGGGTGTGCCACATTGGTAGTTACGCCCCAGCTGGACATTTATAAACCCCTCCACTTGTCTATGGTACTGTCATGTATTACTCAGTTATGTCACTGATGGATAGAAAGAGGAATTGACTATGAAATCCACCGCACCTCTTACCTAATAGATGACAATCTAGTCAGCCAACTTAGAGCATCTGAAAGAATGACAGGTTAAGTCCTGATAGCTTCCTGTAGACATGTGTTCCCAAAAACACAGGATGAGTCTGTATTCTAGAGTAAAGCTTAGACTTGTCACAGCAAGTTCAGAAAACAGAGGATGCCGTGCAGACTGGTGCCGCTTTTCTATTGGGTTCTGGAAGACGTATTTGCAGAGACTGAGCGTTGTTATATGTGAATGGTGCAGCAGTAATACTCTATTCTTAGAGAAAGTCTCTCCTGTGAGATGAGGAAGCATCAGATGACTGTGGTACCATTTCTGTTCGTTGCCGTAAAGGTTTTTCTTTTGCTATACGACTTCTTGTGACTACTTTCATTTGTAACCTTGAAAAATGCGGAATGATGGGGTGATAATGCGATCACAGATTTTTGGTACCGATCATGGTCTAGTGCGACAAGATGTCGCAGATAGAACATACTTACCAACCTTTGGTAAGTTAATTCCGGGAGATCCCAGGCAGGGGGGCGTGGTGGGACGGGCGGTAATTTTTGTCTGGGGGGCGGGGCCAAAATGACGCGATTCGCTTCATTTTGAGGATCAAGATGCCATATGCGGGAGATTTGCCTGCTTTCCCAGGAGCCCGGGAGACCTACCCGAATTTCGGGGGTCTCCCGGACATTCCGGGAGAGTTGGCAAGAATGAGATAGAAGGAAAAGCAGATATTACTTCCCAGGTCTTAAGGACATGAAAAGTTTCTTTTAACATTTGTGTTGATAGCAAACAATTATTAGGTTTGAATTGAACTAAAAAACATCTAACACAGAAGGTATAATCTCCCTTCTCATGTACGAATGTGAGTAGCTGAAAAAATTAATTCTAAAATCTGCCTACTAAACCATGCAATTTAAGCATTATCATTTGAGAAAGAACAGTGCTGAGTCCACAATCGGCCAACCCCAAGCAGCTAGCTCGTGCTGGTGACTGTAATTATCATCAGTGTGTATTTGCACCAGCACTCGCAAAGAGATATGGCTATTAAGGAGGCGCAAGTACATAGCTCCCAACTGTCCTGATTTTAGGGCTCTGTCCCGCCATCCCAAACGGGCCAGCTTTGTCCCGTGGGTGGGAGTTTTGGGGGGTATGTCTCGTTCACCACTGCTCGCCATGGCAGAGCAGGGGCGCCCATTCACTGGGACAGCCTAGTAGTTCAAAAGCGCTAGACACACCCCAGGCGTGGCCACGCCCCCATTGTGATGTGACCAAACCTCCATTGTGACCTGACCATACTTTCATACCCAAATGTTTGCAGGTATGCAAGTGTCAGCTCTGCATACGGATGTAGACGTAATCTTTTTTGGGGGAAACATGCGCAGTAGAAATTTGCATTTTGTAAGCAAACGCACATACACCAGCTTAAAGAGGGTTGAGCATTACATGGCTAAAGTATTAGTAATGTGTGAGCTAGAGAGTTACGAGTAAAGGCTGCCACAGTTATGTCTGGATAGGGGGATTCCAAATGACATGGGTCCTAACAATGTGCATTAATGCTGCTACATCTCCTTCTCCCACACACATCGTAATTATAGATAGTGCTGATGTTGTGTTTCATGTCTATCAGGTGATTCATACATTTCTCAGGAAAGATCAGCATGTAAATCTGTTTGACTCATAAATAAATACATGTATGAACATAAGTACAAGTTAGGAAAGACCATTCTCTATCAACGACCATGTGAAGCAGTTTTATTTCTAGTAGTTTTCATAGTACACACAGATAAATAAAGATAGATAGGTTTTCTATTATTCTTATTTCCCCCCATAGAAGAGCACAAGTGAACAAATGACATACAATAGATTGATTAATGGTGGTGATCTCTTACTAGAGAGAGTGGAGACAAGTGACAGGTGTAGCGGATGACCGATTCATAGACAATCTGGTCCTGCCACCTTCTGGATATAAATTGCCAGCTCTCCCCTGGAGTTTATGGTCCAGAGTAGATAATGACCAATGAATTAACAATGTTCACTTTTGTTTTCAAGGAAACTCTGTGGCATTAGTGATCTTGGTACTGGGCAGACGGAATAGCCTCTCACAGAGATGGTAAAGGCTAATCCAGTAGGATGATAGGTATCATCTCCTGGGGTAGATGGCGACGAACAGCAACAAAAATGTACTTGAATGCAGGTTTTCTGGCCTCAACCAGTTTTATTAGCATAAACAAAGTAAACAAAACATATAAAAACCTTGCCTGTCTGCACCTACTTAAACATTTGTGGATGCCCTCTCTTCTGTGCAGGACCTTATGTCCCACACACAAATCATATACACAACTTATAGCTCACCACAGCAGAGTCTCTCAGGAGCCATCCAACCTCCTCCCCAGGTCTGAGAGAGTGATTGCACATTCCAGCTGCATTTTAACAGGCAGCACAAAGGTGCATATCCTGATCAGTCTTCTTAGAGACTGGCAGACCAGAAGACCCGGACTGGGCCTGATGTACGGAGCCCACCCTTCTCTTTCTCCATACATAACACCAGGGACCCTTTACCCTGTTTTGTTACAGCAGGGAAACACCCTTTGGGAAGCTTTTCCCACACCCCTACACATTCTCCCTGGTGTTTTAACATACACAAGGCAGAAAGCCTAGGACACATACGTCTGCCATTAAGCCTCATTCCAGTGATTCTGTCTCAATGCATACAATAGACCTAAGACTCTCATGGGGTAAACAATGGGCAGATTATATTGGTCAAATGATGTAAAATTATATTACAATCATGGCTAAATGTTCTGCTGTGCTGATGGCCATGGCCGACAAGAGGATTTTCGGTCTTGGTACAGCAACTTCCTGTGGCCCCTTCCATAGCTGCCAAAGGCGTTGTGGGCCAATCACTTGTGGCCACGCAGCGTGACCATACCAGGTTGGTGGCTCTTCACAATACCTAGGCAAGCCAGGGCCCTGGTACTTTGTACCTGCCCCCTAACCCCTCTTGGCACCCCTGGTGATGGCTGCTCCACGAAGTCTACTAATCAAAGAGATGTCCATCTAAACTTTTTATTATCATCCATACCTTTTTAAGGTTCAAATTTTCAGCACTTACCGCCTGAATGGATACACACTGCTCTGTGCAATGTCTCATCTAACTGCCTATATAGCTGCCATGGCACAAGCTGGGTATTCATTCAAACTTTATCAGGGTCCATTATCGTCACCAGCAGAGGTGAGTTTCTCTGGTACTGTGGGCCTCTTGCACATGAGGCACCCGCAGTATTGATGATTGTTTTATGTACAAAATTGGTGCAAACTAATTGAAATACCTGAAAGATGCCAATCAGATTTTATGATCAGTCTGATACGAACGGCACTACTAAAAGCAAATATCTCATAGGTTGCTAAATGTGATCTCTATAGCAGTGATCAATATGCTTTGATCATCTTGGATTTCTGAAAGCGGAGACATTGAACAAGACGTCAGCTGAATGCTAATTCTATTTAGTGATTCATTTCTCATGATGGCACACGTACAATCCCGATGTACCCAGCAGCTGCCCCAGCACCTGTTGCACTGACTCCCATTGAAGACTCCGAACTGAAATCATCCACTTGGGAGGAATCTGTTCATTTCCACATCTACTCTTCCATCTCTGTGTCTTTCTGTGCTTCCTGCAGTTCTCGTCACCCCATTGACCAGATGAAAGCTCTGCTGAATTACCGATTGGGTGGCCCTTGCATTTAGGACTTTCAAAATTTCCAGGTCCATCTGGAAACTAAGTGAAATCCTTGCAATTTCCTCTAACACCACCCAGCTATCATCCAGAGTGCTGGCAAATACCATAACACACATGACAGACTACTCATACCCCTATCTACGTAGATGGCTTTAGCTTCTCCTACACTTCAATTCAATTTCCCAACAGCATCAAACTATGTTAAATTAATCTCTTCATCCCAATCCTTATGTTGCTGATTTATCAAGCCGTGAACATTTAAATGAAAGACAGTATGGATAGTACAATAACAGCAGGCAGAGTACGAGACACCAGCTCTATTTTACCCACACAATATAAGCCAAACTTGTCTCCTTTCTAAATTATACTCGCCATAAAAGAGGTCATTGTATTACTGTTGGTAAAGTACACAGCCAGGCACCTCTGCATAAACGATAAACTTATTGTAAACTCCGCATGACATATGTAGACTGAAATATGTAAGTAGGCTATAGATCACTTTTTTGTGTTTTAATAAGATGTCTTTTAGGGTAGCAATAAAAATCACACATTTTAAATTTAAGGTTAAATTTAATTGGCTCACGGAAGCGATGAAGCTCATAGACTGTGATAACGCGTCTGGAATAAAAGTGCTCAGTCCACACGGGACATTTAGTAAAATACAGCAAATTAAATCATTACGTTTCCAGCATTTAACGCCAAGTGGGCTCTAGAAATAGAAACAAACAATATAGCTTAGCAATAATAATATACTACAGGGGAAAAAAAGGGCATTAGAAGTGTTAAAGCTAAAAGGGATTAAGGCTGGCCACTTGCAGCGTCATTGGTAGTAATATCGGGTAATTGGCCCAATATGGCATTGTGTATCGCCCCAACATGTCTGTGATGCTTGATAATAATAATCATTACCAAACATGTTAGTGAAGGCCGTAAGAAGGTGGCATGCTATTGGCCAGTGCCCGTCTGCTGACCGCACTAAGAGGCCACTCCATGTTATCTCATGTATGTGTGGCCAAGTCGGATGTTAATCCTGTTGTCCAGTACTTGGGTTGGGTTGCACCATGAGCCTGTGTGAGGTTAACGTCAGGAACAAGGAAAGAACCAAGAACTGTAGAAATGGAAATCAAGTCACCAAAAATAGAAAATGAAAACTAATTGCTGATAAACAATCCCCCATTTTTTTCTAAGTGCATAAAATGGATAGTATTGGGCCACTAAAAGATATATGTGCAGATTGGCTGAGAGAAATCAGGAGAATGTTGACCTGTTAAATGCATTATATATCTAGGAAATATTGTATGTTGTCGGAACGCAAGTCGGATATTTCATAGTACCTAAAGGGGGGGGGGGGCTTTCAGTGCTAATGCCAAATAGACAGGTGTCTATGGGCCTGAGTCATTAAGACACGCATACTGAACGCAGCATGATTTTGTTTTAAACCGCCGTAAATCGGCTCTGTGTACCGTACTCCCGAAGTCAACAAGGTACAGATCTAAAGATACGTGTGGTGATGACTATGGGAATAGGTTTACTCTACCCTACTTACACATGACACTGCAGGATACATACAATACCTATGCGGAATATAAAATCTCAAAAGAGCACACAGAAAAAAAATATTAAGCAATTATTGTTACCTGTTCCACCATCAGTACAGAGAGGGGTTCGTCACTACAGCAGCAGTCACATGGGAGATGTTGATGACCAAGTTAATTATTGGCTTTAAAGGGGATTAGATACTTTATTACAAAAATTGATACCTCTGCAGTAATGAATGGAATATTCAAAAGCAATAAGGGTCATTTATGGACAGTAGCAGTGTAAAACAAATGCTGTATTGTGATGTCACCTATCTACTGTGATGTCACCTATCTACCTAAGTCTACAGAGAAGCACAAGAGGGCAGACTGCTATTATTTAAATAAGGTAAAGAGGTGGAGAGAGCACCTTACTAGAGAGAATCTGCTCTGCCAGAGTGCACATAGCAATTTTTCTCCCTGTAAAAGGACTTGAATTCTCCTCTGAGATACCGTAGCTCAGATCCGGTTTCTATATGTCTAATGGGATGTAGGTTCTTTCTTTCTGCAATAAAGTGTACTTAACCAATGTAATAAATAGTCCTGATGTCCCCTCACACTTGTAATTCCTTTAAGATAAAGTGTGTACTTAAACTCCTTCTCCCAGAGAGTCTCTCAAGGTATTATTAAGCATGGTTTCTGCCAGAAACATATCAGGATACTGTAACTATCAAGCAGTTGATAGTTACAGTATCCTGCTTGATGATTGGTCCACTCATTAAACTATATTTATTTAGTTACAGTAATAATGTTTAATACCTTTTTCTTGAAACAGTTTTGATACTTTGTATTACCAATCTTGCATATCATCGCGAGCCTCTTTAAGGCATTATGAAACTACTGTACAGTAGTATTTGTATATTGTTTTAATTTTTTCTGCAAATTAATTATTTAAAACATTTTTTTGTAAGAAGTAATAAATCTTGTGATAAACAACAAAACAATTTGTCATAAATATTAAAGCAAAAGAGAGGAAGGGAAACAGATCCCACAGTTAGTAAAGAGAGGAAATTACACACAAGAGCCAAATTCATGTTCAGACGTCCGTCCGCTTAGGTAGCGTTTCTTGGGTGATTTTGAACCGCGCATGCCCTGAAACATACTTTACACCAATGAACGCAACTGTAGGTAATTCATTTCTACAAGCATCTGATTCTTATGACCCCTTATGACCTTGAGAGGCTGAATGGGCGAGAGGAAGATAGAGTAATGTAGTCTAAAAGAAAGATTTATATTTGAAAGACTTTTTTATTCATTTATTAAGTTGGGAGCAGTTGTTATTTTATGATAAGTTATATTCTTTCTGATGTGAAATGATTGTACATACGCATGGCCGTATGCGTCAGTCTATTGTGTGCCTATGCACAGAAAGCCCAGTGTATACAGAGAATATTACACGCATATTATAACCGTAACGTATCTTAACAAACGCTTTGATTTGATTACAGGCAGAGCTACGCACAAGTTGCATGCTCTTTTTTAAACACTTAAATAATGACCAATTTGCCTTCGGACTTGGATCAGGCCCAAAATCTATTGATCCACATTTGTAGCTACCTAAGCCAAGTGGAATTGAACTAGAAAGTAATGTATGATGGGCATGTTAATTCATTTCTCCCAGAACAATATTATGGAGTCAGGCTGGTCATGTACCGTGAGAAGAGATGAAGAGTGTTGACGTTAAACATCAAATAGCCATCGTCTGAGTCCAGGAGCACGTAAACTGTGAAGGAGTAAAATATTTTCAGCAGATGAGTCTGAATACATTGGATAAGAATTGTTTTGTCAGTAGACAAGACCATCATATGTGAGCCACAGTGCATTTTGCATTGCAGACTCTTGAACTAAACTCTGAATTGGTTGAGCTGTAGGGGTGATATGCTAATATAAAATACATTTTTTTTTTACAACATTAACAATGACTTTGTCAGTAGTGTGAAATGTTAATTATTAGAAACAACAGCGCTTTACATGGAATATTTAGTCATTCACGTCAGTCCCTGCTACAGTGGAGCTTACAATCTATTTCCCTTATCACAGACGCCAATTAACCTACCAGTTTGTCTTTGGAGTGTGGGAGGAAACTGGAGCACACCGAGGACACCCACGCAAACACAGGGAGAATATACAAACTCCACACAGATAAGACCACAGTTTGAACCAAAATCATGACCCCAGCGCTGTGAGACGGCAATGCTAACTATTGTGCTGCCGTTTTCTTGCGGGAAATTTGTCATAAAGTCTCAATATAACACAGACAAAGGCTGCCCCCACCTAATGAATTTCTTTTGAGATGAGCTTCAAAGTTAGTACCTCATCTATTGGCTTATGATGAGAAAAACTGGATTATTAGTGTAAATCTATTATGCTGAATTTGTTTATATATAACACTTGATGGGTTTGACATCAGAAGTCTGACACGTAAACTGGACTGGGATTGTGACTTAAAATCACTTCCAAGTGTTCACAATATCAAAAAATGATTCAGAACAGAAAGAGACCTGTCCACCTCTGGGATATGAGTCAAGTTCCTGTTGTTCCTGCCGTCCACTCCCAGGAACCTACTTTTCAGACATCTGTCAGATGACCCAAGAACGGAAAACCTGAGAATTGCCAAGTCCTTTCTGTACTGTGTCCAGCCATTGCTCGTGTCTTCTAATCTGCTGGAAAAACAACTTTGGTGCATCTAAAAGACATCTGAGAAATGCTGAATGAGAGAGACCCAGGAGCCACAAATGTTGCTGTACCTGAAAACTGATGGACTTATGAACAGCTATAGATGTATCTAATATGTAAAATAAAACCTATGTAAAAAAACGCCATGCAGGTCTATAAACATAATCAAATAGGAACAAGACATAAACATAAAATAAGAAAGTTCTGTGTAATTAACCAAGTAGTTGACAGAACTGTCCATTGTGGACCTTTAACCCTTGTTCCTGGAGATGCCACCTAATAGCTCTCCAATTTGCATTCAGTTGTGTTTAATATGTCTGTTGGCCAGGGGACCTTGCTGTTATTAAGCAGCAAAGTTATTTATTGTAGTTTAGGATGAGCCTTATTGTGTTTTAAACTACATTCCCTCCCTAGCTCCCTTCCGTAGGGTAAACCAAACACACGTTAGGAATGCGCCAAATATTTTTTTGACAATAAATCCCAGCGAAGCAGGAGACAGATTTATTTTAAGGCAATGTTTTACCAGATTTACTTCAGTAAAAATGTTTATAGTCTGAGTGCAAAAAGGCACCAGAAGATTAAATCCAAAAAAAGAGAGATGCGTAAAATAGGAAAAATATTGTGATTAGCAAAACCCCTTCCACATTCTTGCTGGAGACACATTCATCTGTACTTATTTATGGTTGGTGGACAAGTAACATGTACCTCCTTAAAGGAGAATTTACTAATCCTCGGTACAGCCAGTTATGAGATAAGTATTCAAGAAGGAATAGATTTTGTTGGCCCTGTAAATAAATAAATAAATATATACTGGGGATGGATAGCTGTCAGTATATAAATGACTTCCGTAGTCCCCGTTCCCAATTTAGTCAGCACCCCAGTAAAAATGACTACATAGTTGCTCATGCAATGGAAGAACTGGTTATGTGGTTCTATTCAGCCACATTGTGCAGATTTATTAATTTGCTCATCCTACTGAACAACAGAATCAGAAGAAGCCCCCTACGACTGCAGTTCCATGGCAACTTGGGTCATTGGCTGACCATATATTTAGAGCTATATGTGTTTGCCTAAGGTGTGATCACTGTGGGCAAACTGCATGGAGACCATGGGCCTGAATCACTAAGGCAAAAAAAGGAGTAAATTTGATCCTTGACAAACCATGTTACAATGCAAGGGGTGCAAATTAGTTTATTATTTTGCATGTAAGGAAAATACTGGCTGCTTTTTCGTGTAGCACACATATACTTGATAGCTTTATTTTTACACTGAAAGTTAAAGTTGATCTAGGACATACCCTACCCCAACTATAAATCTGTCTCCACATTTTAAATTTACCTCCCCCTCCAATGCAACATGGTTTTGCCAAGGTGCAAAGTTACTCCTTTGTTTTGTTTTGCTCTTCTTAATTACTCAGGACAGGCCCCATGTAAAAAATTAAGCCATCATAGTCCCTGCCTGTTCACTTCTGAATAAATTATGGGAAATTGGAAATATATGAATAAAACCAATGGTGGAAATATGAGTTGGAACGCAGTGATGAACATGGGGTGGAATTGCGTGAGGCGCATTGTATGCAAAATCACTCTGCTCAGAACTGGGGCATACGTCAGTAAACGCAGCCCTGTCCGCTCCGTCTTCAAATGCAAAGGACACTTACTACAGCCTATGATTTCTGGGAGTGAAAAGGGCAGGGAAGGGGACGTTTGGCCATAGTCAATGTACAGTAGGGTTGAGCCACACTCAAGCGCACGCAGCCTCGTCCGAATCAAACTCTGACCGTCTCAAAGTCACTTGTTCTTCTGACGTATCTCTTGCTCCAGCTATAGGACTAGTCTAAGTCCTGATCAGTAGTGATGACAGTCTCGTATGCATGCTATAACATGTGTTTGCAATCGGGTGCAACTGTAAAAAATGCATTTTATGTTCAATGGACATTAACAGCATACTAATAAATGTATTTAATCTTTTTACTGTGTGATCATTAATGCCTTTATTTTTAACCGGTGGCATTAATTATATAAATATTTTTTTTCTGTGATTCTTTTTGGAGAATTTATAATCCACATAGGCATTGGACGTATCCTGCAGCGTCTTGTGTAGGAGAGCACAGCAGACCTACACCTGAATTCAGCAGCGCACGTATCTTCAGATCCGGTGCCTTGATGAACTCGGGCGTGCGCAAAGCCCAAATACGTGTGTTTGAAACCAAGCACAGGTTGCCCTCCGTGTGCGTGCCTTAGTGAATCTGACCCATCGCCTCTCTCCGCTCCCTGCACTCCTCAGCATACAACTGTCTCTCTATAGTCTTATCCTTTGTCTACCTTTCACTTGCGAATGGGGCGCAGAGTCGTACATGTCAAATGTAAATATTTATCTGTGTCCTTAGCATATGTCTGAGCAGGCTAGATAGCATCTCTGCACTTGTCCTATCTGGCAATTCGCTCTCTGCTCACACTTTATGTTCCTACTGCAGATCTCCATCTCTGGGTGGAATTTGTCCTTTGGGGGCCAGAGGGTGCAGCCAATATTATTTTGGGATTGTTTATGCTCTATAAATATGTTATCTCTGGGCCAGCGGAGATATACAATAAAAGAGTAATATTTTCGTTCAGTCCAGCTGCGTTATGTCTGGGTGATGTCTTAAGAATGTATTTCTTATCCCTGAGACATGCTGGCTGCTGGGTATTTCATGGTGGCTGTCTTAGTGCTATGCACACAGGCAAAGTTCCAATGGTTGTTTAAACATCGGTTCATCAGAACTGCAGCCTCCGTGGGAATTAGATGGGAAATTAGCAACTCCTAGGGCTCCCCGGGTGTATTTTTAGCCACGGCAGCTTTTAACTGGAAAACATGGGAATGACACACAGAAATGGTCTATTTATAGCCCTTTGTATCATCCATGGGATCTAGCAGTCATCCTGATGGCACATGGCGGCTGCTCTTCTATGCCGGACCATCACCTGTGACACAGCATTAATACACTCAGTGGTTGGCAGAGATCTGGTGCCGAGCGTTGCTTAATTTAAGCTAACTATCGCAATTGTATGATTTGTGAGCAGCAAGAGCATTATGTATGCTTGTTTGTTATCTTTACGTTGCTTTATCTATGTTCCTTTTTATTTGTTAGGTGCGCTTGACTAATGTCAGCAAACTTTTTGTTCTATTTCTATTCAAGCTTAATAAAACTATTCTAAAGCTATGGAGCGATCCAATCAGACATCTCTAAATTTTAATAATATAAAACCCCCTCTCACCATGTAACTTGTACCAGTGAAGACTTAAAGAAAAAAAAATACTAGGTTGGATTTGCATTGCATTGAGTAATCTAGATACACTATACTTTTGGATTATGATCTGATTCATCAAGGCATGTATCTGCCAATTTTGAGCGTATCGTACGCAAAATCACTCTGCGCATGCCCAGAATCGGGCGATATGTTCGTGAACGCAGCTCTGTCTGCAGAGTCTTTGAACGCAAAGGACACTTACTACAGCCTACGATTTCTGGTAGTGAACGGGGCTGGGAAGGGGGCGTTTTGCCGTAATGTACAGTAGGGGCGTGCTAAACTCAAGGGCACATAGCCACGTCCGAATCCAGATCTGAGCCTCTCAAAGTTACTTGTTTTTCTGCCGTATCTCTTGCTCCAGCTACAGGGCTAGTCTAAGTTCTGATCAGCACAGTGGCCTAGTGGTTAGCACGTCTGCCTCACAGCACTGGGGTCATGAGTTCGATTCCCGGCCATGGCCTTATCTGTGTGGAGTTTGTATGTTCTCCCTGTGTTTGCGTGGGTTTCCTCCGGGTGCTCCGGTTTCCTCCCACACTCCAAAAACATACTGGTAGGTTAATTGGCTGCAATCAAAAATTGACCCTAGTCTCTGTCTGTCTCCCTCTCTGTCTGTCTTTGTGTGAGTGTGTGTATATATTAGGGAATTTAGACTGTAAGCTCCAATGGGGCAGGGACTGATGTGAATGAGTTCTCTGTACAGCGCTGCGGAATTAGTGGCGCTATATAAATAAATGATGATGATGATGATGATGATTGATGACAGTCTCCTATGCATGATATAACATGTGTTTGCAATCACAAGCAACTGTTAAAATGTATTTTATATTCAGTAAACATTAACAGCATACTAATAAATGTATTTCATCAGATAAAAATAACCCTCTTTTTTTAACTGTTTTCTAATCAATGCCTATATCATTAATAGGTAACATTAAGTCAAGATTTTTTTTTAAATTTTTCTATGTGTCCTTTTACGAATTTTATAATCCACCTAGGTATTGGACGTATCCTGCAGTGCCTTGTGCTGTAGAGCACAACAGACCTGCACCTGAGTTCAAAAGCATCTTGTGATCCGTGACTTGATGAATTCGGACCTAAATGCGTGCGTAGAATACTAACGAGGATTGCACTCAGAATACGAGCTTTGATGAATCGCGTGCTTTCAGGTTTTACATATGGGAATTGATCGCTCTTATGAATAAAACAGCAATATTACATTCTTTCAGGTTATGTCCATCACCTTCATAATAAAAGTGTAATAACACTTAATCATGCACATTGCAAAAGGTTTGTGACAATAAAATTGTTACAATATTTAATGGAACTGATTAAGTCTGATAATTTGGGAGCGTCCCTATTAGGATGATGCTGTTATTATTTTAATTATGTTAATTATTTTCATATGTGAGCCATCTGTGTGAGTAATGCTCATTTTCAGTTTTAACCCTATTTTTATGTAATTTTTTGTAAAAGTGAATTCACTCAGAGAATCATATATAAGCTTACATACCAGTGGTACACAACACGTGGTCCAAGGTATGATGGGGTCATCCACAACGAGTTTGCTGGCACCCCTGACCAAACCAAGAATACTTATGGATTGGCCCAAGGGGTCACTCCGCCCCAAGGGCTCCGCAAGCTATTGGGAGTAGCCACAAAGTTCAGGAAGAGAGGGTGGCACTGCTGGTCACATGACTGCTGTCTGCTTACAACCTTCCTTAGTGCTGCCAACAAGTGAATGCTTGATTGGTTGTGCTGTAGGATAAGTAAACAGACTGAGCCTCTTGATTGGCTGCGCTGTAGAAGTGAACAGACTGAGCCTCGATTGGCTGCGTGATAGGAGAAGTAAACAGACTGAGCCTCACTCATTTCTGCCAGGACTTGCAGCCCTATTAGGCTGTTACTCACTGAGCCACCGTCCGTTCTTACTCTTAGTAAGTGCTCACAGCAGGGAAAGTTCAATTATAGTGCTAGCTTAGTCTTCAGTGTTGAACCTGCTCTGTGCTCCGGTTTCCTCCCACACTCCAAAAACATACTGGTAGGTTAATTGGCTGCTAACAAATTGACCCTAGTCTGCGTGTGTCTGTCAGGAAATTTAGACTGTAAGCTCCAATGGGGCAGGGACTGATGTGAGTAAGTTCTCTGTACAGTGCTGCGGAATTAGTGGCGCTATATAAATAAATGGTGATGATGATGATGAGTAGGAGAGACGAGACTCCAGAGGAACCATGGATTAATGGAGCTATAAGGCTTAGTAGGGCAGTGTTTCTCCTCACCCAATATGAGGAAGTTGGGGCAGCTGATCAGCGAGTCACTAGGGGGGAGAAGAGTATGGAACGAGGTCCTCAAACACGCAATGTTCTCCCATTACGGCCCTCGCACAGATCTAAGTTGTACACTCCTACCTTAGACTATGTGATGTCAAATGTAGCACACACAATAACTGAAGTAAATAAATAATAAAGTTAATCAGTATAGACAGTGCGCACGTGGTCACATATAATACTGCGGACATCTAACATGCATTACATTTTTTTATCTATGCTGGAAGACCTCACCAAAGCTAATCATGATGTAAGTCAGTGACATGACCTCTCAACATTTACCAAGCTAAAGTCGGGACAAAATAAATACCGCCCTGATTAGCCTTAATCTCCACCCTGATCTGCACCAACAAACCCAGTTTCTACATATACACCCACTTCACTGCAAGCCCCTCCACATTCCAGGTCCACGAATCGGGAATGTCCTGCCAAAATCCGGACAGTTGGAGGATATGACACGAAAAGCCTCGTTAAATCTGTTAAATGCCAAGCTGCCCATTTTGTCTGGGTGGTGAGGGTCTCTATCAGGATTGCAGATAAATTTGTCTCAGGATCTTTGAGCCTTTAAGGAAAACAAAGATCTTGAGACAACTTTGTCTGAGACAAGGACAGGCGCTACCACTAGGAAGTCTAAGGTGGCCGCCTGGGGCTCCAAGGTTTAGAAGGTGCCTAAAACAATGATAAAAACCAATATCACCCACACCACCAAACCCCGGATATAAGTCATTATTATCCACGCTCTCCATTACTACAATCATTTGAAATGTAATGATATGAATCACACTGTATAACTATACACATTCCAGGTATTCCATGTATATTATTCAGCTCTGTAACATATACACTGTATTAATGTCAAATAGAAGCTTTTATTGCTCTTTGAAACTGCTGTTCAAGATGAATTTGATAGTTTATGTCCAAAAAGGAAGTCGATTTATATCTACAGTGTGAGAGAATGTAGAGTAATTGAAAAAAATAAATAAAGGCAGTTGCATTGAAACTCAATTAAAACATTTACTTTACGGTGTGAATAGGAAGTGATCCCAGCACAGATGTCGTACGCTCCCCATTTGTCTTGCTCATTGTTGCCTCTTTCAATACACAACTAATATGTGGACAGATGGGTGATTTGCTGGTATCAGGTTGCAATTTCCAAGTCATGTGTGTGAACCTTACAACATGTGTGCTGCTTAGATTAAAATACCGGCTTCGATGTTGATTTCTAATACTGATCTCTGGTCTTTATTCCTAATCATTGCAGCACTAATCTGTAGTGCTAAGAGCCTGATTTTATTTGTTTTGTATGTGAACATTTACTGAACGCAGCCCGGCTTAGATACTTTACGTTGTAATAACTTTGTGCCTTGAGTAGAAGAATATTACCTTATGTAAGGATCTGTGGGTCATCTGTGTTACAGGGCAGTCGCTCAAACGATAGGACAGTCACTGAAACGATAGGACAGTCACTCAAACTATAGGGCAGTCGCTCAAACTATAGGGCAGTCGCTCAAACTGTAGGGCAGTCGCTCAAACTGTAGGGCAGTCGCTCAAACGATAGGGCAGTCACTGAAACCATAGGACAGTCGCTCAAACTATAGGGCAGTCACTGAAACCATAGGACAGTCACTCAAACTATAGGGCAGTCACTCAAACTATAGGGCAGTCACTGAAACCATAGGACAGTCACTCAAACTATAGGGCAGTCACTCAAACTATAGGGCAGTCACTGAAACCATAGGAGAGTCGCTCAAACTATAGGACAGTCGCTCAAACTATAGGGCAGTCGCTCAAACTATAGGGCAGTCGCTCAAACGATAGGGCAGTCGCTCAAACGATAGGGCAGTCGCTCAAACGATAGGGCAGTCGCTCAAACTATAGGGCAGTCGCTCAAACTATAGGACAGTCGCTCAAACTATAGGGCAGTCGCTCAAACTATAGGGCAGTCGTTCAAACTATAGGACAGTCGTTCAAACTATAGGACAGTCGCTCAAACTATAGGGCAGTTGTTCAAACTATAGGGCAGTCGCTCAAACTATAGGCTTTTGACTTGTAAAAATTGAAGCAATGAACCTATAATATTGGCATTACTTTGTATTCCACGTTCTGTTCTGGGGCTCTCATAAGACATGACAGAGATATGACAACTTGGTGAGATCAGGAGCTGAAGTGTGTTAGGGAAGGTGTCATAGACAGAGGTAAGGTGATAGTTTGAATTCTGTGTTGGATTTCCCCAGCTATTGAAAGACCTGAGCAGGGAGGAAGGCGGTTGCCGAGGTTCCTGCTAAATAGCGCGAATGGTACTATTATTAGGAAGGGAGGCGACTTAGCACCCCTTAACACACAGACAAATATTCCCCCATTCAACAAAATACAAGCAGCAGGAATAGTATTGATCTGGGTCTTGCTCCCTTAAAATATCATTTTGACTCACACTTTTATGAAAATCGTGACAACTAACATCAATAATGACACATTTTAAATATACCGTAGAAATGTTTGAAGACAATGGGACTGGGAATTTGGAATTCACAGAATTGCAAGCCTCTATTCAGGCTAAAAACATTAGTGTTATTATTGATACATCGTGTGAAGTTTTGGAGTATCCAATGGTATATGTTTACTATTTATTTTGTTTTTGTTAACGAAAAAGTGAATATTTTACTATTACTCAGCCACGGCAGTGACAAACTGACTAGTGTCATTTAAATTGTAATTGCTTCTAAAAGAAAGACGCAATTATTTGCTTATTCTGAGTCACACATATCTGAAGATATAACCGACTCAGCGCTTGTATGTTATATGCGGCTGAATGATTAGAGCGTGTGATACACTTTAAGTGCATCGTGTTGCTGATGAGACGCCAGTGATGATGATTGGCCTTTTAATGTAGAATTCTAAAACTAGTCTAAATAAATAAATAATGAATAAAACCCTGTGCCCCTTCAAAAGTCATCTAAGCACCAGCTTTAGCGGACTGGGCTGATTACTGCAATTTGGGTAGTGGGTGTCAACAGTCAGAATGTGACACAGCTCCATTCTGGTCAGCACGGGGGTGAATTCCCTAAGGGAATTGGGCCCCCTGCCCTAGCTGACAGCAGTAGGGCTCATGCCAATACCTGTGCCCTGTGGATGTTGGGGCATTAAAGAGCATTTTTGCATGTGACACTATCGCTCCCAATAAGCCCTGGCAGCCATAAACTGCTTAGGTATGCTGGTGCTTATAGAACTTCAAGTGGCAGATATTTTTTTCCAAGGGGGGGCATTTATTTTGAGGGTCCATAGAGAATTCAGCCCCGTGCTGAACCGGCTGTGACTGTGTCAGGTTTATTTATTGCAACTTCATTGTGTGAATGCACAGTATAGAAATTAGTATTTTACACAGATAATAAAGACATTGGTTCAGTTCAGCTTTGGCCCAGTGACTTCAGTCACATGTTTCTCCGTCACTCGCGCTGCCTTGTTTATGGGTAACGGATCAATTACAAACGCAAATGGGCTATTAATAATAATAATAATAATATGTCAGTATGGTAGGAGTCACTGTATGGATCATTTACAAAGCTGGAACAATGCTACATTATAACCGTTACTCGCTTCTCTCTCGTCTGCTTACTATTGTACGGACACCTGCACGGATTACCATGGCAAATTAGCGTTAATCAGATGCAGATTTTGATATGGGCAGACCTGGTTGAACGTAGAAGGATCTATGGGCTATAAGATTGCAGGTTCAATGTAAAAATTCATCAGTTTCTATAAATACAACAACAATTTTGTTTTACAGGACCAGGTGTGGGGTCTCTGCACATAGGAAGTCCTTACTGATTTAGTGGGAGTCTGTGTAGCCTTTTCAGTCTTGCAAAATGCCCATAGAATGGAAATAGTGAAACATTTTATAGGGGAAGCCCATTAATATGAGCAGGTAAGCTTGTGTAATAAAGAGCTTAAAATGTCAAATCATGACAACACCAAGACATAACAAGTGGTATTTTCGAAGGAGAACAAAAGACATGTCCAACTTAATTAAGGGACAGCTCAAGTGGTATTGTCAGCAAATTGAAATGCGTCTACGACAAGATGTGTACTCTTGACAACAGGCACACCCGTGACACTTATATATAGCTTGTGAGCAAAAACCTTTTATTTTATATGTTATGAACACAATTGCTTTAAGGCATCATTTAAACAAGCTAGCTAATGCAGCAGGAACAACTTCCCGTTATGCGTCCCAAATTTTTTTTTTCTACACTCCGCAAATCCTAATTTATGAACGAGCAAATATTAAAGCCTCAATAAGCGTTTAGGTATCATTCTCAAACCTCTAATTATAAGAGGTTCACTAGTTCAAGTGTTTGTTGTCATCATCATCTGCTACTTATACCTGCTCTTGACTGCCCCCTTTTTGAGCCCTGTTTGTCCTAGTGTGAATCCGTATGCCATTGCTCGAACACTGTACATTGCTTTTATTAGAACACCCCTTCCCTCCCTCATCAATGCTTTTCAGTTGTAAGGAGTCGTAAGTGCCAAAAAGTCGCAGGTCTGAATAACTGCAGCTGCGTACGTTTATTTTCTGAGCAAGTGCAGTGGGAAAAAATGCAAAGATCCACAGCGCAAACGGACATTCATCTCACTCTGAATCAGGACCTAAGTGCGGATTACACTTAATCTTTAGATAGAATGCAATTCTCGCCATCTATTTTTGTTCTTTGTGCTTTATAAGTTCATAAGTTTATGAAAGAGGTGTATTTAAAATACAAAAAGTATTTTACAGCCAAATCCATCAAACATGTTACAAAGTAGTGGAGATTGTATTGCTCCTGTTCTATTAAATATATACTATTTTAAAAGTAAATAGCACCGTTCGGTTAAAATCCGCTCTAAAAGTGGAAGAGACTTATAGTCCATTAAATAATGTTACATAGAAAGAAATCCGTGGATTTAATTCTTGACAGGCCTCATTCCTCAGACCTTTGATGTTACTTAGCATATACATTAAGTGTAACAATAACTGGTGTCAGTTGCTGATTTAATTTATAGAATCAGCACTGAAGAAGGATTTTGGAACCGTAACACTGTAAAACAGAACAAAGAGTACACTTTTAGCTGTTCTTTAGTGCAAGTGACCTAGAAAAAGAGAAATCTTTAGGGTCACTGTGCATATTATATAGCCAATAATGCTTTTCTGGAGATGGCAAATGATCAGGCCAAATAACTAACACAAGGAAACGTCAGTCAACTAATTGCAAACATTTGTACGTACAAGGAAATAAATAATTTCTGCTTGTTCCTCAGCTAGTGCATTGCATCTATAATGTTTTCTTTTAAAGAAAGTAAAGCAAAAAAAAATGAGTAACTTTGATCTTTGGCAAAACCATTATGCAATGCAAGGGATGCAAACTAGTTTTATTATTTTACACATAACTTAAATACTGGCTGTTTTTTCATATAGCACACAAATACTTGATAGCTTTATTTTTACACTGACATTTAAAGTTGATCCAGGCCCCAACTATAAATCTGTCCCGACATTTTAAATTTACCTCCCCCTCCAATGCAACATGGTTTTGCCCAGGTTCAAAGTTACTAATTTTTTTTGGCTTTCAGCTGAGCCTTCTTACCTCATTGTTTATTCATGTCCAGTCTAGCTTTATTGCTGCGTGTTTGTTGTAAAGCGCTGTGGAATATGCAGGCGCTATTTAATCAATATTTATGAATAAATAATATCGGTTCACTAGGAACCTATGACATCACTGAGGTACAATAAGCTGCATTCTCACTAATATTATATCATACCAAATAATGCCTGCCTCCACTGTCTGCAGGCAATAGGGGTCCATGCAAGGGGACACAAACATTGTATGAATTTATGGGCTAAATGTTTGGGAATAAAGTTGACATATCTTATTCATAGGTAAGATACATGTGAATCTACTCTGTATTTAATTAATTGGTTGTGTTTTGCGTTCTATGGCAACGTTAAGCTCAATGGTTCCATTACTCCATAATGTCCCTATCCATTGTTCTCGTAGCCTCTCTAATCTCTTTCTGAAACCTCCTTTTTTCAGTCTCCTCTTTCCTCTTTTTTGTTGTTTTTTTTTCTTCCCTGTGACTTTTGTTTGATGCTGAACGAATAAAGAAAACTGAAACTGCTTCAAAAGTCGATTTGAGTTTTTGATGTGCTGAGCAGAACTCCACTGAAACAAACGGTGCGCAATGCATGCAAAACACATGTCCCTGTACATGATCATCAAACAGCGGACACATCGACCTTTTAAAACCGATTACAATAGGCACTGACACCTCTAAGTCTGTGGTTATAATGTAAACACAGGAGAATGAACTTTGTCACAGTTTTGTCCCTGAAAGACTGACCAGGAAAAACTGATTTTTGCTTTTCTTGTTGAGAGTGTTATAAACGTTTGGACGACGCAAACAAGTATGAGGGTTTACAGCACCGATAACATAAGGCACCATGCATTAAAAATGAATTATTTATTCCAGAAATTGTTGGTGTGCCTTGAGTCAGATAACCAAAACCTAGCTGTTAGATGATTATAATATCTACCATAGTATATAATGCAAAGTGGACGTTGGCAGCTGCAGCCATTGGGAAGTTCTTAGTATATTCACTATGCGGCGGTTCCATAGAATTCTATGGAATTTCACTTGTGCCGTCCACTCATGTTTATGGTTTAAATATAAAAATAAGTAAAATGTATTTTATTCATTCACCTTTTAGAATGTAAGCTGTTTGGCACAGGGAACTCACATGTTCTTTTGCTACTGCCACCCCTTATTCTGTCCCATAGTGTATATTGTAATGTTGTAAAGTGTATACTGGCAGTGCTCAATCAATAAACTACAGTATACTAAAGGCTTTCATATATGCAGACATTGTTATGGTTTATTAGGCTGCTTTAGGCTACCTGACAGCAATGTACAGCGTCCTGAAAGACAACGGATCCTTATCAACACCTGATTGGGATCCATCCGATGTCGGTGAGGTTTGACAGTAAATGGGGTCAAACAATGAGCACATTTGACTGTCTATAGGGCCACAGTTATTATAAGGCCGTATCTTTCAGATTTGGACCCGGCTTCTGCTTGTGAGCGGCACTCTCCGGTCTACTCCCGTCACTCTGGTCTCAGTTTATGCCCCGAATCAGAGGCAAAAGCCTTTCTTTACAAAGCTCTTTAAGCAAATTGAGCGGTTGGCGCAGGGCCATGTTATCATGGGAGGTGACTTTAACGTTACTCTCGACCCGGCTCACGATAGGTCTCCCCCCTCCTCTCCCCGGCGGGGTATTTCCTCCTCCCCTGAATCCACCACCTTGTCCACACTCCTTCTACACCATCATTTATATGACTCCTGGAGACTATGTAACTCGGACGCCAAGGATTATACTCACTTCTCAGCCCCACATCAACTATACACGCGCATAGATATGTTACACATCTCACACTCACTCACTCATCATGTGACGCGGGCAGACATTACCCCCCTCTCTTGGACAGACCATTCGGGTGTTTCCCTCGTACTAGATCTCCTCAAACCGCCCCCCCCAGCGCAGTAGATGGCGCCTAGACGACCCGCTTTTACTTAATAGATCTATCTGCCTAGACATTAAGACCTCCATTACTAATTACTTTCAGGAAAATTCAACCCCTGATGTTACCCCCGGAATTGTTTGTGAGGTTCACAAGGCTACCATACGAGGCCAATTAATTAGTCAATCAGCTGCAGCTAGAAAGAAAGCAGCTGAGGAAATCTCATCCCTGGAAAGTGGGTTAGCTTCACTCCTTACTCAGATTTGGACCCGGCGGTTGGTCCGAGTGGCCAGATAGTGTATGAGCACATTGAGTTACTGAAGTTAAACAAAGCTGCTTTGGTTGTGACCTATAACCAATCCTATTCCCCTCCTGAGTTGTTCAGAATAAGTGGACTATAACTGTTATCTCACAGCATAAATATATTGTGGGACACGTAATATAAGAAGGATCAACTTGGCCAATTTACAGTGAGGACAAGCACTTACAATTGTTTTCTCAATGTTTAACTGGATGATAGTCTTTTATACACATTTTTTTAAATAGTTTGTCTATAGGAAGTATTGTGCTAAACTGAGGTAAGAGGCAGGGTCAAAGTACAGTGGTCAGTAGCGAGTCAGGAGGGTGGAATTGGGCTATTGCCCCGTAATGCTGCACACTGCACTTAGCAACATAGCTCGTTGCTCTGAAATCCCATTCATGGCTGGGACAGTAGGATGCGTCCGGTTATTCCCATAACCAGCCAGGGTGGAAGGGGCTGGGAGTCCCTACACTGGAATAGGGATCGTGAGACCCAGAAATGAGAGACAGAAACTGAGGAGGAAATAAATAAGAAGGAAGAATGACAAAGTTAGATAGAGATTCATTGGTACGATATTTAATTTCAAACAATTTTTTCAAACATTCCGTTAATACGCGGCCACCCAGTTCTAGGCCACCCGCCTGCCCGGTCTGAGCTCAGAGTGACTCATGCTACATAATAATCAATAAGAACCACAACTGGGTGAATGGAAGGGGTTCGAGGAGGGGGCTGGAGTGGGGTTGAGGAGCTAAACCCTTCTTGGGCTAGGAACATGGCCTCAGTGGCCATGCCCCTCTGGTACACCATGGTGGGGCCTGCTTGCTCCCACCAAGAATTGGGGGAAGAGCTTTCTTTCACCCAGGTCACTAACTAAATGCATCTGTTGTTCTAGCCCACAATAAGTGTTACAAGTTGTTGGGACAAGAGTCTCAGATTTTACAGGTCAATGCAGATTCAGGATGGCGATAAGTGACCAAAATATTACACAATACTTTATTGCTACAATAAAACATTAGTTAAATGTAATACTGTTTAAAACTATTTAAACAATATATTTGTGATTTCCGTTCCACTGCATGATTGACTCATGCGTACAAGTTATTTAACTGTTACCGATGCGGGCCAGTACCACCGGAGTAGCTGGACGATCATTATTTGATAAATACCAGAGATGGGAAAATCCTACTTATCGCCCGGATCGGGGACCTATTGATAAATATGCCTCTAGGTTAGTGAAATATGGAGACCTAGATGTTGGGCCTCTCCAGCTCGGACTGTCTCCAGAGTAGCCGTTCCAGTTACGAGTCACAAGTTCATTACTGGACCTAATGATGACTTTTTTTTTTTTTTTTTTAGGTTAAATGTTTTTAATCAATGTTGATCATGCAATGGAATCGTCTCACCAATCTTCATTGGCTAGAAATAGTAAACTAATTTTGATCTTGAACTTGTTTTCCGTCTCCAGAACAGCAGCCATCTGTACTATACGTATGGCAAAGAGAATTACAACCAATGCTGCCATCATATCTAAATGTGTCTTTCAGGTTTCCAATGACCTGAGGCTAAGCAGAAGCTAATGAGTCAAGTCACTTTCTCTTAGCTGATCATTAAAGCCGTGTGACTTCAGCTAGGAAAGATTCATATGTAAAGCATGTGAGATTGTCTCTGAGTATCAGATATTCACTTTCTCCTAGCGATAAGCCTCAGTTACCTTGTAACTAGAACTGTAGGGTCCTGGTCAGATCAGCATTGGAATATTGGGATTACAGTGTTAAAATCACTTCCTACTGAGTCACAGAGTTGGGGTCAGTTTAGGAATCACCAAATAATGAATAATTTAGTGTAAGGAGCATGTGTCTGGATTGATCTGTGCATTCAAAAAATGTCTATTTTGGAGATTCCCAGGTGCCCGAGACACATTTGGGTGTCACAGTGCTGGGGTGGATTTGCCAAAATAATTTAGATGTGATAGATTTAAGATTTTATAGAATATAATTTAAATATATGCAATAGAGATAATATGCAAAATATGTCTCAATTTTTTTAAAAAATCTAAAGATTTTGCCTTTTGTTTCTCAGATTTTGTTATGATACCACTTATTACTCTTTTATATCACAGGGGTGTCATGTAAATATGAACTAAACAACAGATATTTTGTCAAAAGGGAGCGATTGGGAACCACCAATATATACAAATCTGAATACACATTAGCCAGTATAACAGAAAACTGTATAGTTCACAAAACTAATATTTTATATTGCCTTATTGTTATTCTATGTGAAAATAGTAATTCACACCTCGCTTATGTGAAAACACCTATTCATTTAAAAATCAGCATCTAATTGCGCTTAAATCTGAGTTATTTAATGAGCAACACATCTCTCCATTACCCATTGATTTATGGAATAAAACTACATGTCAACTGCTCAGAAGTTCCCCCTGACACAAGTTGATTCCTGGAACCTATGTCTTGCCCATGCTCACCCTACCCACTGACCTGCAGTCAACCACGCGTCCATAGTAGGAGGGTCCTCGTGGTCAACCGGCTCCTTCTCATCCATTCTCAGCCTTCAGCAGATTTGAGTCACCAGTTAGAGTTCTGCGAGTTTCCTTTTTTAGGGCTTTTAGGTAAAGTAAACAAATGTCACCCTTCACGTGTCTTCATCTCAAGTCCCCACCCTCGCATGCACCTCTACAAATCGCAGGCAGTACACAGACGAGCGAGATCAGAAAATGCCTGGGTGAATACTGTCTTCTGTCAGGCAGTGACTCACGTAATAAAGGGATTTGGAGAGAGTTGTCAGCAAGTGACAGTGAAGTGACAAATCAGAGTTTCACTGTGACACACTAGGGACAACACCTTGGTCAAGGAAAGAGGCTGTGATTAATATGCTTCAGTGAATGTCACTCATCCAGAAAGTATGAAATTCAGATCCTTCCTGCACAAGCTGAGCTGAGTCAATCACTGCAACTTTCTCTACTGCTTTTCTTCCATGCTCTAGGTACCTTGTATGGCTTCCTCCTTGCAGGTGATTCAGACAATGTATTTCCTCCTGTTGATTTGTGGCTTGTTACCATTCCCTTCAGGTTTCCCCCTCTGCCTGTCTCCCTGTAGCCACCACACACTGTATTCACTTTTCAAAGTGCTCAGCAGAATCTTCATGGCTGGGAGGGGTGGGGGGAGAGGGAGACGCTGTGTGTCACTGGCAATGAGATACACAGCCTTTACTGCCACTACTCTGATAAATATTTAGACAGGACCCCAGCGAGAGAATCTTTTCGAAACATTCGTCTCTTTAGTTTGCTTTGCTGCAAGTCCCTCACTTTGCCCTATAAGAATGTGCTCTGTAGCGTCTTGCAAAAAGAAATCCTGCAGAAAAAGCGATACAGAGGGGCTTTAATGTATGTGTAGAAGTCGATTTTACTTTAAGAGATATCGGGTATTTTCTTCCATTGTTCTGTAGACATGCTCCTGGAGACCTCACCTGCTGTTGAAGTGTACACGTCCAGGGCCAGGTTAAGATTTGAGGGGCCCTGAGAGTGTGGAACTTCTGGGGGCCCCTCTCACTAAAACTTAATTGTTAAAAAGGATTCCACACCTGACTGTCTGTAGTTAAGGCTGTACGTCCTTCTTACACCATGAGAAGTTGGTAACCGGTTCTATGCCCTGTTGCCATGGGGGCCCTGGGGTTAGTACACTGATTGTCCCGCTTATAATTTGTCTCTGTTCCCCTCACCTACAATAGAGGCAACCAGTTTGTGTGAGGAGCCAATACTCTTGAGAGATCAGACTATTAATTCACTACCTTTAGTGGCATCACTCAGACACAATGAGCCAAAACATTTACATTGGTTGAAGGACTTCAAGACTGCTTTGCTGATTTAATTTCTGAAAAAAGACATCTCCCATTCATCATTCATTGTAGTTGGAGTGGAAATAAAGGTACTTTTATTAAATAAACATTTTTTTCATCTCTAGTTAATCATGTGCCATTGCCAGAAGAGGGTTTGACAACTGCTCCCTTCCCCTATACTCCATTTATCCCCTTATTTCTTCTCTATGTTCCCAGTTCAAACTCGCCTCCATGCACACTTCATCCTTCCACTCTGAAATCATTGCAATCATTGCTCCACCCCGTCCACTCTTCCCCCACGTTTACATACTTGCCAACATTTAAATACTATTTCTATGGACCTCCCTTTGCTGACATGACATACACAGCATAATGTAAATAATCTAAGCAGCTATAGAAAACAATTCCTTCATCCCAACATGATATCATTGGAAATAATCACAACATACATTAATACTGCTTAAATCACTTGCCTTCGCCTGTAGAGTGTCTAATCTGATGTATAAGGCAGTGTGGTAGCATAGTGTTACCTCCACATCTGAGAATGATTGGTCATATAACCTGAAAGTCCCTAGACAAGAATCCCCTGACTAGCTGTAACTCTTATACCAACATTATACCCTTCAATGCTCTCCTTACACCACCACCACGACAATGACTTCCATCCTGACTACCCTCCTCATGGTCCAGGCTACTTCTACCACCATATTCAGTGATACTGGTAACAAGTATCATCTCTCGGCATGACCTTATGGAAGCCCCGATACCTAGATTGAAAGCCTACTGGGTGAAAAGTACAGTACAGTTAAATTAGTTGTGCGCATGAGTCAATCATGCAGTGGAACGGAAAGCACAAATATATTGTTTAAATAGTTTTAAACAGTATTGTAATGTTTTATTCTAGCAATAAAGTATTGTTCAATATTTTTGGTCACTCATCGCCATCCTGATTCTACATTGAGCTGTAAAATCTGAAACTCTTGTCCCAACAACTTGTAAAACTTGTTGTGAACTAGAACAACAGATGCATTTAGTAGACATTTTAGTGACCTGGGTGAAAGAAAGCCCTTCCCCAAATCTCGGTGGGAACAAGTAAGTCAGGACTATCGTTGCAGTTGGGAGAAAGTCCTGAATGAGCGGGACAGTCACACAAAATGGGACTGCCCCACCAGAATCAAGACAGTTGGCAGACTATCCTGCTTTCTCCTACCTGGTCTTGTAGTTTACACTGCTTGTGGCTGCTGGACACTTAAACCTAGTTGCTGCTTGTCTGGATCCTGGAATGTTGGTGCCCTTTGGAAAAAAGGGATAGTTTAAAAAAATATGGAAATTCAACCATTTAGATCTCCCTACCAACCCTCATGTTAAATCAATAGCACCTTTATCTAATGATTAGGCCTCCCTACCTGAAACCAGTCCCAACATTAAAGTAATAGCATTCAGAATTAATAGATAGACTTACCCCCCCCCTCCCCTCCAACATACTCTGGCATTAAATTAATGGTACTCACATTTAATAAATACACCTATTTCCTCCCAAAGAGCCCCGATATTAAATAATTAGTGTTTTCATTTAATAATTAAACCCACTTTCCCCCATGTTACCCCAATATTAAATAATTGTTATTCACAATTAATAAATAGCCACCCTTCTCCCCAAATTCACCCCACATTAAATTAGCAATCCCCAAATCACCCTAGCATTACTAAAATAATGCCATCACACCACCTTAAATTAATAGTTATTACTGTGACCCCACTATTAAATTAAATAGTTCCCATCATGAATAAATTGCACCCACCAATAAATTAATATCACCCACACTCACCATTAAATTAATACTGACCATTATTACAGTAAAAGCCCTCCCCCCTCACTTACCTTCTTCCATCCGGCTCTGTATATTTCAGAGGCAGACTTTTCTGTCTGCCTCTCTTATGGGACTGCACTATATCATGCTGCCCGCCCTACGAAACAGGGCAGCGGGACATACACTGTAGAAGGGAGAGGTGGAATGGATCTGTAGATCTGTGGCAGTAAAGTGGCTGGTCCCAAGGGAGGAACCGGCATGTCAATGAGTCCGAGAGTCGCCCTAAGTGCGCGCCTGCAATTACTCTATAATGTTTGCATGAAGTTTATCAGTAATATGTCAGATTAAAGACCAAATAATGTTCCCTAAAATGTCTCTAATAAAGTTGCACAGATTGCTACGGCTAATATCTACTAAACAGTCTATTTACGATGACCCATCGATGAGGAAGATTTTCTATCGCTGCTTATCGGAAGAGAAGTTATACTGCTTTCCGGGGACCCTACTTCTTTTTGTGGTATGGCTCTGCTATTGCCATCCTGAGATGACCATAGCAATACGGAGGGCAGTGGCGGTACATGTATCGCCGGTTTAAATGATAAATAGAGACCCAGGTGAAGGCTATTGTCGTACATACACTACAATAGCATTCGCCGGCCAGGGGGCTTTGTTACACGCCAGTTTTCACCGGATCTAGGGTGTTTCACCCATTCATAAATAGACTCCTGAGTGAGCTAAGAATTTTCTTCTCTTGTTCCAAATATTCACAACAATATTTGTTTCTACAGCACCTAAAGCTATACATTGGTCTTCTTCCCACTATGTCTTTGTGGGTGGGGTACGGAATAATGATGTTGATTATTCCGACAAGACTTACCCCGACGTCTCGACACCAAAGGGCTCCTTCCCAACCAGGTTCCAGGACGACTGATGTGCCAACCGACTGAAAGCAATCGCTATGAATGAAGAAGCCGGCGCGACTTGAAGACGCCATTGGCAACTGCGGCGCTGTTATCAGTGCTGTTAAGGGGGTATTGTAAGTATGCCGGCATGGACAATGTACAATGCTTTGTAAAGTACATTGTCCATGCACGCATACTTACATTGCTCCCTTAACAGCACCGATAACAGCGTCACGGTTGCCAGTGACGTCTTCAAGTCGCGCCGGCTTCTTCATTCATCGCGATTGCTTCCAGTCGGTTGGCACATCAGTCGTCCTGGAGCCTGGTCGGGAAGGAGCCCTTTGGTGTCGAGACGTCGGGGTAGGTCTTGTCGGGGTAGTCCGCATCGATATGCTGACTACCACCGGTCTTTGCATGATATGATAGCATTTGTTATTAATTGGTATTATTATATGTTTACTCTGTTGCATCTGAACACTACCAGATTTTTGTTATGTTGCATCGTCATTATCATCAACATCATTTATTTATATAGCGCCAGCAAATTCCGTAGCGCTTTACACTTGGGAACAAACGCAGTAATTAAACAATACTGGGTAATACAGACAGAGAGGTAAGAGGACCCTGTCCGCAAGCTTACAATCTATGGGGCAATGGGAGTTTGGTACGTGAGGTTAAGTGCTACATATTGCATATTAGTCCTGCCAGACAGCAAAGGTAAAAAAGTGCAGAGGGTTTTTGTCTTGTGTTAGCTGTATAAATGGTGATGATGATGATGATGAATAGGGTAACCTATGGAGATTAAGATGCTGGTTGAGGAATATTATAAGATTGTTTGAAGAGGTGGGTTTCAGAGAACGCTTGAAGGTTTGAAGACTAGAGGAAATTCTTATTGTGTACGGGAGGGAAATCCATAGAGTGGGTCCAGCTCGAAAAAAGTCTTTTAACCGGGAATGACAGCATGTAATGAGAGTGGATGAGAGACACATTTGTCTTGCAGAACGGAGGCATCAATATTTTGAGACAAGTGAGGAGATGTATGTCGGTGCAGTTTAGTCGAAGGCCTTGCATGTTAGTAACAGTATTTTATATTGTATTTGGAGAAACTATCAGGCAACCAATGAAGAAACTGACAGAGTGGCTCAGGAAGAACAATTTGCAAGGAAAATCAATCTAGCCGCTGCGTGCAAAGTAATTTGTTGGGGTAAGACTCTTATTTGGGGAAGACCAGCAAGGAGGGAATTGCAATAGTCAATGTGGGAGATGATGAGTGTATGAATTAAAGATTTTACAGTGTCTTGTGTAAAATATGTGCATATTCTGGAAATGTTTTTTAGATGTATGTAACATAATTTAGATTTAGAGTCAATGTGGGGAACAAAGGATAGTTCTGAGTCAAGGATCACACCTAGGCAGCGAGCTTGCTGGGTGGGATTTATTGTCAGTCTGTCAACAGAAATAGAAATGTCAAGTAGGTAACTTCTGTTGGCGGATATGAATATTATGAAGTTTACATTAAAATGTTGTTGCCACTAGATAAAATATTCTCTATTCTTAGACAAGGGTTATTTTCTTACAAACCCTCAGCAAACCGATTTATTGTATGCATGGAATAGGCTTTGTCTGCATTCGTGTACATATAGTTATATATATATATGTTTTGTATGTGTGTCTGTTGCCATGTGCTCCTTAATACAGAAAAATAGTATAATCAAAAATGTTCTTTAAGGCCGGATTCTTGTGCTAAAGTTTCTCACTGGCTGACTTTCCTTGTTTGTCCTGCGTGCTGTGATTTTATGCAGACACACAGGAGAATGTTGTCTATTTTGCAAGGCAGGTGGAGATATGGAAGAATAAAACTGTGTGTGTGTAAGTCGTGACAACACTTGTCTCTGCCTGGGATATTCGTACGTCATCAAGGGCGCAGATACATTCAGGTATTTGTATATGTGTGATTGTTCTGTGTACAGTACAGAAGTTATAGGGGAGGGAGGGGGGCTGCTCATATTTAAGCTGTAATGTTTCTCATACATCAATCAGACAGAAATTGCTCAGTTGTCTGGAGGGAAGGCAGCCTGTCTAGCTTATAAACGCAAAGCACAAGGCGCCCGTGTGTATACCATTAAACGCAATCAGTGATGCTGCCGTGTAAATAGCATAAGCACAATAAATCCTAGTGAGCTTCTACCTTAAGTAAAGTGTTTCCCCAAGAGATGACCTTGTGCGAGTTGGTGAACTGTGAAGGACAGGAGCAGCTGATGAGCTGAGCTAGGCGGAGATGTAAGATTTAAAGGTCACTACAAGATGTTTATCATTCTATTGAACACACACACACATCTACATCCGTACCTTGGTTTCTAACATTACATACATCCCTCTGCATATATATATAATATATGCATTGATTTTATAATCCTGTATAGGGCACACTTAATTGTGAAGGGGAAAACTAGAGCCACCCCTGTGACCGGAAGTTTGCCCAGGCCATGCATCCCCATACTTCCTTTTAGATCTCAAGATAAAACAGTTATTGAAAGCCACAGCATGTCCACTCCTGCTAACGTGGCAGCACCAGGAATATGAGTTATGGGGAAATAATTATTGTGAGTAAAAGCAGGACACATGTCAGGAGTGTAACTAAAAAGCTCATCTTATCCCCAGTCAGAATCCAACAGGGCAGAGTACTAATTGCATTAGTAACAATCTGTATATATACAGTCATTATACCCAAATCTTTGAACTACCTGGATAAACTTGTCATGAAGCCATTTTAGGGTTGTAATTTAATGCACTTTTTTTCCTCTCTTTCTCCTGTAGTGTTGGGACCCCTAGAAGTCTCATGAAGTGCTATAGTTACGCACTTGGCGTATGGGATGCCTATTCATGTTTCCAGTTGCTCTCATGCTTCCCGATACTCTCATGTTTTCAGTTAGTCTCATGTCTTCAGTTGCTCTCACGTCTTCAGTTGCTCTCATGTTTTCAAATACTCTAATGCTTTCGCATACTCTCTTGTTTTCAGATACTCTTATGGTTTCCGATACTCTCATCTTTAAGTTGCTCTCATGTTTTCAGGCTTTTTCACATGCCCAACAATTCCACTTTCTCGGCTCACCTCCAGCTGGGGCTGTTTTATAATGGTTTCATTTCTATGCAGTTAGTTTTATATCATTACAAACTGCTAGATGTTGAAGTGTTGCTATAAATACACTTAGACACTGTAAATCTTTCTTATTATGCTAATGAAATGTGTCCTTATTAGTATGATGTTATTTCTTGTGGATATAGGTGCAAAATCTGTTAGAGATTACATTATAATATAGTATAGCATACCTCGGCATAGTACACTTTAACTTTGGCATTAAAAATCACTACAAGTTCAAAAAAAATTTTGTACAAAACTTTTAGGATTCCACTTTTTAAGACATATCCCTCTATGTGACATTATCACGCTCCTGCAACCCCCCCAATTATCACCTGTCCTCTGATTTGTAGATAATGTTCCCGTATCACTCTCACTCTCTATAGTGTTACTTTGTTGCTGTAAAATAGATGCCCGATGGAAAGATGCCATGGTCAGATTGTTGGGCACAGAAATACAGTTGGTTCAGCAGGTGCAGAAGCTCAGTGATCTAATGAAGCAACGTCTTGCTGTAAAGCATAGTGAGAGAGAATTTAATCCAACAATCACAGCAACTATTGCTCTGGTCTCTTCTACATATCCTTTCCTCCCTAGATCAATGTATAGAAACCTTTCTCAGTTCTGAAAAGCAGGGACACTTCCAGGGAAATCACTTTCCAGGACAAACCTGGGATTGTCACTGGAAAATAGGGACAGTTGGCAACTATCATAGTCTTGTCTTAATTTCTCCTAAACTAGGCGGTAAATGTATTAAGCTCCGGGTTCTTCAACACCCGCGAGTTCGGCGTCTTCGGCGTTTAAATTTAAAGCGGCGCTGCCTTGTAAAGGGAAGTTTCCCTTTTACAAGGCAGCGCCGCTTTAAATTTAAACGCCGAAGACGCCGAACTCGCGGGTGTTGAAGAACCCGGCGCTTAATACATTTACCCCTAGGTCTTATTTATTAATATTATTTATTTAAATTAATCATTAGACAGAGGAGCATTTGAGCCTATTACATGTGTCACTTTTGTGTGTTTGAATATTGTTATTACATTAAAGAAACGAGTGTACCATATAAAGTGCTTCTGGAAGGTACAAAACACCCCAAAGGATGTAATAAAAAAAGTTATTTTACAAAAGCTGTTAAAGAGGCAACACACCCTGACTCACCTTCACCTTGAATCACCTATAAATAATAATTTTCTTCTAAATAAAATGTCATTTTTGCATGTGGGTACATTCATGCGCTTTCAGAAGGGAATGCTCTCAGCCACCCAGCTCCTTCTATTAGAAAATGCAAAACTTAACACCACACAGGTACCTCCATTTTCATGTGTAAAATTTGCTATTTTTTACTGTACTATAGATCTATTCAGGTTATTCTTATACTCCCTTGTATCTCTCTGTGCCATCCATGAAAACACTATACGATCGGACTCCTCCACTCATCACTTGAAAAGATGACAATCAATTTCCGTGAATCGTGTTTGCCCATTAATCCTCTTTGTACTCAGAGCTTTATTGCTAAATCCACATTAAATATTTGGGGAAGGAAACATGATGTTTTCTCATAGAAACCTGCCTGTACTGTGTATATTGATCTAGAGGTAAAAATCTTAGTAAAGCCACCATGTAATCCCCAAGATCGTCAGTAGGGTTATCTCATTAAATTCAAGAAACTGAATCTGTTTTCATGTCCTCCAGCCGCAAAACCAGGGAGAGCTAGAAAACGGTGTGTAGCAACTCAAGACTGACCCTGGGTCATAAATAGGAGGCAGTCTTCAATGAAGGATGTAACTCCACTGTTGCTGCGATGGGGACACTAGACCACAGAGTCTTAACTAAAGTCTTCTGCATCTGTACTATTAAGCTTGGCATTAGCTGAAGGAGCACCTACGCTTTGTACTACCACTGCACCTGTCCCTGCATACAGAATACAGATGGTGTCCTTCAAACAATACTGTTTTTTTCCTTTGCACTAGAAAGGAGCCTTAAATACCTTTTTTAAGTACTGCGCAATAAGGTTTAGATATTTTTGTTGTAAGATTGAGCTGATTATTATACTCCAGCCTGCTGCATAGTGGTGAGAGAAACTTTGTGAACTCTTTAGAATTATCTATCATTCCTGGAGCCTAAATGACAATAAAAAAGGAGAAGGGACTTATGGGTAAAGTACCCACTAGGGTTTTAGAGCAAAGACACAGGCACGTGCTGATGCAGAACATCTACAGACAAGAAATATTTTGGTCTAGTTTCGAGAGGACTATCTACACTCCTGAAACACCAGTAGGTACAGGGTGTGCATGAGCCAAGTGGGCCCTGTGTTTGCCCCTTTCCATAAGGGCACATTCTGAACCCAGATTGGTACAGTCAGGCTGAGGCATATGTAATGTTTTCTTTTTGTGGTTTTTTGAATGGCATGGGGCAAGAGGAAAGGATGGCCCAGGGCCCTGGTCTGGCTGGTCTGCACTTGCCCTGGCATTGAAGTCTTTCCTTGTGGCTGGCATCTCCCCAGGGACTGCTGCTGACAGAAGGGATCAGCCCTCTTCCTTGATTGGCTCAGCTCCCTGTCTATAAGGGTAGATATCAAAATATATACTCAGGAGAAGGCGTGCAGTGCACTGATAACTGACTCACCTGTGTGCGCATGGTAGGTGACAGTCTCAGAACATAGTGATCAGGTGGTTGGATATGTTTCATGCGAGTTACTAAGTAAGACATCTGTGTATTCTTGTTTCTAAAAAAAAAAAAATACACCATATCTCATACAGGTACTAAACTGTGCTTAGCAATAGATTTTCTTAAAACAATCCATTGGGTTTCAGTTAGAAAAACATCCGTTTCCTCATTTTTTTTTAGATCTTCTAAATTAGGCATAAAAGTTTGGGAACACTGGGGTTCAAAAGAAAAGAAACTGCTTGATGGTCAAGCCAATTAAAGTTTATTGACCGATGCTCCAGTAACCTTTGAATAAACATGATGTATGAAACAAGGATCTAGAAAGTTCACATTTGCTCTTATGGACGTACAATTTAGTACCTGGTATAACTTGGAAATTTCTAGCTGGTCCCTGGAGGTCAAGTGAACATGTATATACTTTACCTTTTACAATTCTGCAATACATAGGACTTGGGGTGAGCCAGGGGAAGGGCAGAGGGGGAGGGAACGGGAGAAAAAGGAAAATGAAAAGCAGGAAGGGAGGGAGGAGCAGAAGGTGGATTCTGGGGAAGGAACACAAAGAAATGGGGGGTGAAAAACTGGAATGAAGCCAGATCATGTGAACGAGGAGCAGAATAAACCTCCTGCCCTGACTGGTTGTGCACTCTGTCTATCAGAGTGCCATACTATACATGTCATGGCTATATCACATTGGGGGTGTGCCATTCCCCTTGGGGGCGTGCCCAGTGCTGAGGAAGCCCTGCGTCATCCCCAATCCCATTTTCTTACCCTAAAACGCCCCTTCACATTTCTTTGTAAGTGATTGAAGGCTATTGGCAAAAAAATCAGGTATGTGTTATCAAGTCAGACTATTTCTACCCTTCCTCAATGCATTGTCCTTTAGATTTGTTTTTTTAAATACAAATGATTCTAGGAAGCACTAATAAATGATACACTGCCCAAATCTGATGGTTATTTTGAAATGCATTCTGCAAGCTATGGTATGAGTCGATGTAAACTCATTAAGCCCTGGTTAACAAGATGTTTAACAAGAGTTTGTCCTCCTGAAATAAAAAATCTAGTGACAACATTGGTTGAACAATTTAACTATCACTGTTTCTAACTATTTGAGGAGTATGTTTGCTATAAAGCCTTATATTGTCTCTGTCTTCCTGTCTGCAGGCTGTGTGTGTTGATTTAGAGATGTAATTGCTTTGATCATTGCGATGTGTTTATTGTGAGAAACATTTTTAATAACCACTGCTAAACCCCATAAGCATTTCATTAATAAATAAATGGAAACACTAGCAAACTACATTTTAATCAACTGTGCCACCCTATTCTTGGATTAATAAGTACTAAATAGTTATAGCACCATTTGGTTTATAAACATTTTTTATTAACTTTATTTTCACTTTTATAAAATATTTAAAGTAAAAGAACCACACTCATGGTAGATATGTCAATGTGTAAGTCGAATTATTGTGATTATGGGGGTCGACCTTTGTGTAAAGGGGGCTGGCACTGCTGATGCTCTGCTTCCTGGTGGCCGGTCCCTCCCTGGAATCAGCCACCAATCAACTGCACTCTAAATCTGTGCCTTCCCCTTCTCCCCACCGTTTCCTTCTCCTCTCCTCCTCACCCCTTGCTCGTCCTCTACATTTATTATCTACCCTTCTCCTTCGTTCTACACACTGGCTGGTGCAGAGACCAGACCACTTTCTTCAAGTATAAGTATCTGGGGGAGGAGGTGTTTTTCTATTTCCTGGGAGTGGGTAGTGTATTAGTGGAATATGGGGAGTGTATTATTGTTATCTGGGTAGGGTGAGTGTGTTGCACTGAGTGTTCAAACACCTTTCTATCATAGCCAGCATTAACTTTTACAGTAATTTGTGCTACAGTAGCTCTTCTGTGGGATTGGACCAGTTGGGCTAGCAACGCTCATCAATGAGCCTTGGGTGTCCGTGACTCTGTCACCGGATGTCCTTCATTGGACCATTTTTGGTAGGAACTAACCACTGCATTCCTGGAACAGCCCACAAGACCTGCCATTTTGGAGATGCTCTGATCCAGTCTAGCCATCAAAATTTTCCACTTGTCAAACTCGCTCAGATCCTTACGCTTGCCCATTTATTCTTCTTCCAACACATCAACTTCAAGAACTGACTGTTCTTTTGCTGCCTAATATATCCCACCCATTGACAGGTGCCATGGTAATGAGATAATCAATGTTATTCACTTCACTTTTAGTGGTTTTAATATTGAGGCTGATTAGTGTATGGTGTTTTAGTATATATATGTATTGTGTTATTATGTAATTGGAGAGAGACATAAAAACATAAAGATCAGGACTGTTACTTTTTCCTTTCTAATGGATGTTTATGGTTATGTTACATCAGTCACAGAATTATGCATAGAGGGAGTATCCTTCTATTATAGAAAAATGCCATAAGATATTCAGCAATTTCCCACACTGTTGCATCTGATGTTAAATATATTTTATCTGAATCAAAGTGACGTATCTAACCAGACTGGAGGAAAAGGAAGTGTTCTTTTGCTAAATAAAAACAGGAAGGTAGTTGCAGATACAAATATAACTAAGAGCATTCATGTTATACCCTGAAATACATTCACATTTACGTAAAGGAATCACAACTTCCCGATTCCCAGTATAGCGCCTCCATGACTGACTGTTTGGTAGACGGCGCCCTCTTGATGACTTAAATGAATGTCTCCCTGGGGTGTGTTGTGTTATCTTTAGAATTTAAATATTTGCTCCAATGCTCGGAAGGGAGAGTTATCATAGGTCCAAGTTTGAGTTCCCCTTGAGTTGATGTCCCAAATGTGAGTTGAGCGCCCCGTACAAGTTTAAGCCATTCAAAGTAGCATTAACCTTGCTGGCAGATGAGTGGAGAGTAGTGACCTATGCCTTCACTGCATGGGTAGTGAGCTGATTCGAGAGACTAGTTAGACTGAGATCCAAAAACAGAGCCTCTTGGTCTTAGTGAGCATTAGCTGAGAAGAGAACAGACAGTCTTGTAGTGCCAAGTCCAATGCATGCTGAGTACATGGACAGTTTAGCTGAGGCTACAGACAAGAGCCCAGATACTTGTGGACAAGTCATAGTGACTGTTTATTGAATGAAAGGCAGAGGGAAAATACAGTTGACTGTTCCATTCCCCTTGAGTACTGATGTTGACTTGTTTATTACTTGCCACTTAGGGAACAGCCACAGGATTAAATAAAGGAGTATGATTTCAGTACAATATGACCCAACTAGAAGTTGAACAGCATCTAGAAACAAAATACAAAATATTAGTCAATATCTGATCATGCCTAATGTTGCTAATAAAACAAAAATATCATATACAATGGACACTTTCCGTGCAGCACAAATGATGTATAAGTACAAATAAAACTGGACTAGGTATAAGTCAATAAGTCATTTCTAAACACACTTGAGGATTACCGTTGCCAACCTGGGACCTGCAATGGCAAGTCATTTGCACCAAGCGTTTCCTTAACTGGTCCTTGTAGACAAGGCAACACAAGTCTGTTCAGCCTCACCAGCTCCTCTCCATGATATCCCATGTCAGTGTTGGGAATTCCATCCCTTCCTCACCTGCTCCTCAAAACAACTCTTGAAACTCCTGCCATTGAAAATGAGAGAGTCAGCAATCCTGTTTCAACATCCAGATCTTATTGTGACTTCATGTCTAAATAAAGCAATAGACATTGAGGAGGAAGTTAGGTGGTTAATGAAGAAAACTTTACTAAGTTTATAAGACCAAAAGGAAATCCTATGATTACTCAACCCAGATTCCTACTGAGACAAAGATTGGGAAGACTTCTAACAAAAGTCTTTGCAAAACCCTTGTGACTTTCAAGCTGCAGGCCATGGCCTCATGCACCATGCCTGCCTAAAAATGGCCTAAACCAAATCTGTAATTAAGGACAACCCAGTATTAGTAATCTGAGTACTTTGTCAACGTAAGTGACTGTTATAATCTTGGAAAACTTACCTGCAGTGGCCCATTTGTACTCAAAATTGGTAGGTTTCTCAATAATGTTCATGGCTAGAAACAATGTCTTGTTAAAAACCCTACCCATCTGTATAACCCCATAATCAAAACATCCCTTGTTCAACATATGTTTTTTTGGCAAAACTGATCTGCTCTATCAAACCCATTAAAAAAGCCTGATGTGTCTGCATCAGAACCCCAAGTTTCTGTATTACGAAGTGGAAAGAATTCAACAAATACTGTCAATGACCATTGCCCATTGGGTGGCAGAAATGAAAGGTTGACTTGGATTTTGCTAGCAAATCACCCACCACTGCACCTTTAACCAAACCCACAGTCATCTCAAAAGTTACATAAAGATGCCAAAGTCTCCTCCTAGCTAATATTGTCATCGATTGAATCACCTTTTGGGATAGAATAAATGAATCGATTAATTAAGCAAAAGTCCCCTACTTAGGCACAACACCCAGGTGGAATACAAATTTGGGAAAGGAAGAGAAGAAAACCGATCTACCATTCTACCTAGTGCCACTTTCGCAACTATTCTCTAACTAAATCAACAGTATCAGACAGAATTTTAATTGTCCACAAACATGGGCTCATTCCTATAAACAAACAGAATAAAGAAATCAGATTTAGAGGTTTCATTTAGAGGCGGATATGATTTGCGCCCTGAATGTACGTAGAAAAATAAATCTACAAGAAAATGTCCATTTACCTGCACATGTTCATTTGGACAGATCTCAAGTTACGTCCAGCTGTACAACAATAGCATTTTCGCCAAACATATGTCAGGCGTACAAGTGTGTATACTAACACCCCACGATAGCCTACAGACGTGGCTTCATAGTCTTAGTAGTAAATGATGAAGTCACATTACCCTACTCGTACACAATATGTAATGTTATGATGAGTCATATACATAAGAGAGAATAGTATCTGGACAGTCATTGGTGATTGTGAAATTGTCATTTTCCATCTACAATGTAATTAAATACAAACACTAATTCAAAACAAATTAAATGATATACACACTGTTATATTCCCATTGTAGTATTCCAAATGTAAATAACAATTAAATAATGCGAATAGATGGCCATGCCTTGAAATAATCTAACAGCCATGCTAATGAATGAAGTACTATGAGCTGGAGACATCAAAGCTTAATCAGCCAATAAGAAGCTGCAGGACAGTGCTGCTGTTAGTCGTCAGCATTCTTGCATATTGTTGTTTAAAAGGATCGTATCTGCGGATGCATCCATGTCTAATTGTGTTGCAATTACAGGAACACGCCCTTACTGTACCTATGCTTGCTGCCCCTGCCCACCCCCATTCTGCCTCTCCAGGCATAGGGAGACACAAGTAAAAGATATTCAAAAATGTATATATGGACATAGGCATTTTTGTGCTCATGTGCAGTATGGAATATGCATATCTTACACAAAAAACAGATGTATGTTCAACTCTAAATGGGCCCCAAACTGTACACGTTTTTTGGAACTTAACAGTAAAGGTTTTAAGGATCATTCCAAACCTGTTGTTAAAATAATACAATATGAAAAGGAATCCATTATAATACAAGGCTAGACATATGTTGGCTACTGAAATCATAACCAGATTAAAGGCCACATGGTCCTGGAGCTGAAAATAATGAAAGGCCTATTGTGAGAAGCATTGACGCCTGAGGGGATGTGGCCATCATCATGGAGAACAATTGTAGTGCCTTCCTCAAACCGCTTCCACCTCCCTCTCCTTTACCCTTAGATGCACATACCACTAGCTGGGGCACAAGGAAGTAAAGAATAAGTAAAGAGTGAAAAATACTTCCCAACTGTTTGTCAAGTTGCTAGCTGAGCAGTAACGTCTCTCAAAATCGGCATTAACCTCATGGAATCAGAAAATTTTAGCAATGAATTCCTACATTTTTCCATCATCATAATCTGTTGCATGAGGCAAATGCCTCTGTTTGCTTCATTATAAGGACATCCCCATGGTTGACGTCCCCCCAAGGCTCACTATTGTGTAGGCCACCAATTGTAAGATGCATTATCCCTGTCATCCCATGTGGGCTCCTGCTGTCTGCTAACCCAAGGCTCATTCTCCATCGGTGTGCATGACAAGAAGGGAGGTAACTACCGACAATGATGGCAACACTAATCCTCAAACCAAACTAAAACCCCCAATGTTATCAAAATCTAGCCAAAAACCCAAATACTAGCCAACCCTTACCAAAGCCTGATTAAGACCCCCCCTTCCTACATTCATAAAAATGGAGAGTAATCCGGGTCCCTCAGTGCCCACTAGCCCATAGGCGGGTACCTAAGTTGCCAAATGGATGATACAACCCTTACCTAAACCCCAGGGGCTGCGCACCCTCATGCTCATTTTACTTACTTGTTTTCCCTTTCTTCGGTTTCTGTGAGGATAGAACTGCTAACGAAGCTCATGGGATAAACGAAGTACAAAAATAACCTATATTTTTCATTCTTCTATTTTTACACGATAAAATGTTGGTGTGTATTAACACACTTGCGTTGGTTTTCGGTGAAAACAATACGTCCTCTATAAACACATGGATATTTTGAAATTTAAACATGTTTTAAGATATTATGATGCAAATTCACTAAAGATAAAAACTAATATTGCTTTATTTCACCTAAAATGTCAGTTATTTTGTATTCCTTGGGTCACTACGACAATAGTGCACATAATATTGTTCGTACTATCGTACTATGATAAAAAAATGACTGTGTTGGGCTATGTACACGCTACAGAAAACAATAGTATTTTTCCTGGGATGCAATTAGCTATGCGCTCTGTGCGGTCACGGAACACCTGTCTCTACACAGATCATTCAACTCCATAGTAGCAACAAGCAGAACACACCTGGAATGCGTAATGTTCTGTTTTAGATGCATTTTGTCTTAATGAGTGTAGACGTTGCATCTAAGGACGCAGAGATAATGACAGTCACATTCTAGCTGCATTTACTGTGCGTTGAATGCTGCCAACTGCACTGAAGGTAATTGTTTTACCCAATGTTTACCTAGCCCTATATTTTTATGCATAATATATTATCATTGTGCAAACAATATTGTTATTCGCCTCGTAGCATATAGTGTATAGATCTAATAAGTTGGAATGGAGAAGTATAAATTGGGGGCATGGACTGGTCACTGAAGTTACCAGGAGATATATTGGAGGGCCCCATGCCTTTGTGGGCCCTCTGGCATGCTGGACTCACACTGGCACAGTCATTTTGTTACCTTAGCTGGCAACTGACATGTTGCCCTACTCATCTGCCAAACTACCAGGAACATTTGCATACACATAGGTACACTATAAAAGTCAAACTGTCCATAGCTCCGTCTGGATTCTTCCCATCTCTTCTCTTTTTCCAGATTCTATCCCACCCCTTCCTTTCTCTTATTCTTAGGCGGCCCACCACACTGCCTCCCCTCTTCACTCTCTTCTGTCTAACTTTTCTCTCTGAAGTTTCTTCCTTCTTTCTTTATTGAAAAATCAGGTCAACAATCTGGGTTTTGCCAATCAAGTCCTTTTGCAGAGTGGTAATGGCCGCGTCCCTTTGTACAGCAAGGAGCGCCTTTAAGACACCCTCTCTACTCCTTATCTCCGTTTAATAATCTTGTTCTGCACATTCATCAGATTTTTGTTCTGATCTGGAAAACTAGGCACACAGTTGTGTCTACTCTGTACTTCCCACGAGATGCTCTCACTCGATCCATCTCTATCATCTTCCGTTGGAAACCTCTGCTCCTCCACCAATCAATAATCCATAATTGGATTATGAATTGGTGGAAATCTAGGTGCCCTGCGCTACTTAAGAAGATTTTACACTGTACCTTGACAGTTTTACAATTGGTAAATAACCTCCAAAGAGCACAGACTTGTAAAGTCAAAACTATTAGGTGAAATTGCATATATGGAATTTCATCACCATCAAATTAGACTTGATTTGTTCTAATGTGCTGTTTGTATGACTAACATGAAGGTATTAAAGATCTTGTATGGATGTAGTTAGAAATATCAAACACATTGCTTTATTACCTCTTTGCTGCAGACAAATTGTTTGCCTCTGTTGAGTAAACAGAACGGCTTTGAAAAATTGATTATACTGCCATTTCAACGACTACGTGGTGGCTCAGTGGTTAGGATTGCTGCCTCACAGCACTAGGGTCATAGGTTTGATTCCAACCAGGGACCAATCGGTCTTTGTGTGGATTTCTAGAGAGGGATTTCCACACTACGCTATGTATCTCATCACTGCTTTATTACATTTATCAGCAGGGTAAAGACAGACGGGCACACACAGAGGGAAGGAATGGATCAGGACAATCCGCACCCACATGCAAGTTGTCTGGTCCCAGGGGAAGAGAGGCCAGCTACCGGCAAGCACCCCTAGCCTGGGTCCTAGGCCACCCCATTCTCGAGCTGGTGGGATGTGGATCTCTGCAACTAGAAACTCACCTTAAGTGTAGGTCAATTGGCTCCTATTAAATCAAGCGTGTGTGTGTCCATCTGGTGGAGAATATAATTTGTATGTTCCATTGGGGCAGGAACTGATATGAATTATTAAATATTCTCTGCAAAGCACTGCTTATTATCTAGGCACTATATAAATAACTACAACCCGCTGTCCACACACACATTAATGATAAAATATATTTGGCTGGACATATAGTTTTGTATTGTATTTTATAGACTATTCCCCATTATGTTAAACATACAAAGCACAGGTAAAACACTGATGCTAGATTAATAACACATACATTAATATATGAAGGTCTATGTGATCAGGCATTACATAAGACCATACTTGCCGAATTCTTGGTGGGTCTCACGGACTCCTGGGAGAGTATGGCAGTCTCCCGAATCTGCCCACTTCCTAGTGAAGTGGGCAGAATTAAATCCAAAATGCCATGATTCACCGGGTATCGCAGCATTTGGCCCCGCCCCCGATGTAAAATTACGCATTTACGTCATGGGGGTCGGGGTCCAAAATGACTAGATTTTTCGGAACCCCGCCCCCTGCACGCCTGCCCCCGGCAGCTCCCGGATCATACTTGCCATTACTTGGCAAGTATGCATAAGACACTAGCCATAAACTGACATGTAAGAATGCAGCATGTAGGCTAGGACCGGCCTATTGCTACAATGAAACAATACTAACCTACCATCAGGAGGTAGAATATACCTTCATTCATACCAGTGGGAAACTCTCAGTCCAGAGACCCCAACACTAATGAGTATATGTAGCCAAACACACCAACTCTAGGGGGCTTTGTGAACCAGTAGTCATGTTTTGTTTGTTAACCATTGGCTACAAAGTTATTAAGCTGAGTCAAATAATGATACGTCTAACCGTGAGCCTGAGGATATAAGAAGCAACACACCTGATGTAGGTGTTCAAATTATTCAGGACATTGTGTCAGTATGTGTCTAGGAGTGTTTTGTAGTGCCTAACCTTTATATGATGAATGTGTGTTTACTAGATATATGTTATACATTTTTCCAGTACTTTGTTTCATGAGAGCCAACAGCGCAATGGATGTTTTGAGCCTATTTGTGCTCTGTTTATATGCAGAGGACCATTGATTTGTTTGAAAAGATGGTAACCATTGCCAGGGTGCAAGATTTTGACGTTTATTTTGGGGGATGAGAGCGAGTTCTGTATCAAAGTGAAGTGGAGAGGGTACATTTAACAGTATGTTCCATGGCTCACGCGCAGCAACAGCAAAGCATTTATCCTCCCGCAGAGGACTTGTATTTTGCACATCCTCAGGCGATGAAAACCAAACCTCCGTTCCCCCCGGGGCACTGTACCTCAAAGTCCATTTCTATCCAAGTTATAAAAACATTCAGTGTTTTTGGAGAAAAGAAAAGTTGAAAGAGGGTAACCAACAGTAATAGTTTGTTTCCATTTACACCTGATTGACCCTATTTAACAAAGCTCCCAGCCAGTGAAGAGTATCGCAGGCTGTCGGGAAGCCTATTTACCAAGGACAGCGGTGATAAAGGACCGCCGTTGTTCTCCGAGGTGGCCACAGAAACAAAATGCTTCAGCTGCCGTGTGACATTTTCTTAATAAATTGGCCGAATTTTTTTTTTGCCGATAGTAGCGATTGAAGATCTTATTAATGTAGGGGTCTTACTAAATAGAGCCCTAAGTCGCATTTGGGCAAAATGAAATGCTCTGCAGGCCAGCATATTTTGCAGCTCGGATGTGACCTTTACATTGTACACAGATCCTATTTCTATTTAGTAGATACAATATGAACAGCCGGTGCCAGTTTGGCAGCCTGGGCTTTCTACTTATCTTCTCTGTTGTTTATATTACCACAAATCATTGTATGGAATGAGTGCACATTGCCAATGTTTAGGTTAATGCATATAAATAGATATAAACATGTTCTCTATGTACTATTGATAGACTATTAGACCCTGGATTCATGCTACGTCCATTTCCTGCTCAGTGTTTCTCCTTCACTGGATACAGCATGACTATTACTAACTACTCTACATACCACTTACCTGTACAATCCACCTTCCTTGCCTACAGCTACCGATATGGGTTGGGTACGGTTTACCGATTTCGAGAACTCCGACAAGGTTGACATTACTGTTTGGCAATGTGTGGACCCCGCAGGTTAAGTGTTTAAACAATTAACCTGCGGGGTCCACACATTGCCGCTTTAAATTAACCTACATCTAAGTGGCGCTAACGTCCCACTGAAGTGCCGAACAGGTGGGTCTTCGGAATCACCGCCTCTCAGCCTGCCGCTACCATCGGACATCTGAGCTTTGGTTTTCAGGTAAGTCTATTATTATGCTATTCGTTTTTTAGCCAATCAGATTTTTTTTGTAGGTGTCAACCTTATCAGAGTTCTCGTAATCGGTAAAACGATTATCACCGACTTACACCTTGTTGGTACGCTGCATTGCTTCTTTTTGTGGCTACCGGGTAATCAGGAAGAGCGCATTTTCTGCAGTATATGGGAGTAAAACACAGTAAACATTTCTTGCACACCATAAAAGGTTCAGAGTCTTTATATATAAATAAAACTGTACTAAAGGCTTCAACAATAACAATAGTCCAAAGGGAGCATTTACCTGTACAGGACCTGCAGCCATCAAATACAAAACACAAGTGGTGGAAAATCAGATCATGTACTGCTAACTCATGAAGTATTCCTGAAACCTTACAAAGCTTAAATTATAATACAAACATGTGAGAGATTTATATTGTGTACTTTCATGTATAGTTATTATGAATATATATGAAGATGGCGTGTACAATAAACACATACTTTTATCTAGACGCTTACCTCTCTATGTGCCCTTCTCTCATTTAGTATTTTCCCACCAGCAGAATATTTCTTTTGTTTCCTTGTATAGAAGTACTGCTATTTTCAGCTCGTCACTCACCTGTTTTCCATTCCATTGAGTAATGAATTATGATTGTGTCACATCCCTACATTTCCTCGGGTCTCCGCCTCCACTGAAAGCAGTTTTCTACCAGATCTACATTTGTTGCCAATGTTATTTCATATGCTGGGTGCACTCTACAGAACCGTACCGCAGATGCGATTTCTGTAACGATTTTACCAACGACTGAAAATCCCGATAAGCATGCAGCTTTATGTCTACACACTTACAAGATCTGTGCTCTTCATCTACCATAACCATCTCCTGAAAAGATGATGACCCTGTACACTCTACAGATATCTGCCTGCGCTGCTGGTCGTGAGTGCGTACACACTTCCACATTTGCCCGACATCATTCCATCGTTGATTGTGATTTTTAGTCAGTTTATCAAATTAAATCAAACAATATGACGTGCTTTGGTACAATAAAACATGATCGTGGGGGTGTACACACTAATGCGGTATCGGACCTAACAGTCGTTTATCATGTGATTAGCACAATAATTGGTTGAAAAATCTGTTGCGTGTACCCAGCTTTCTTGTCAGGATTTGGTGTCCTGGTTTCTGTGGATTAAGAACTTTGGTGCAGTACCATACTTTCACCAGGGGTGCTGCTGTATTTTGGTTCCCTGCTGTTCCAGCAGTTAAGCCACTCTGCTTTCATTTCTCAGCAGCTGACGAACACATGTGCCTGGTTCTTAAATCTTGTCTCTTCCCAGGGCCAGATTAAGGGCCACATGGGCCTGGGGCTGAAAATTATAAAGAGCCTATTGTGAGAAGTGTCATCCCACCGGAGGTGTGGCCAGTGATGTGTGGGTGTGGCCAGCTGTTGTGTGGGTGTGGCCAGCACCATGGAGGGCATAGCTTGCACTTCCCTCCAACCACCTACATCTCCCTTCCATCCTCCCTTATATAAAGAGTGCACCACTAACTGTATGTATGTAAAGTGAAGAGTGGGAATACGTCCCAGCTATCCCACATGCCGGGACAAGCTCCTGGATAATCAGGACAGTCCCCTAAAATCAGGACTATTTTGATGGAATTGGGACAGTTGAAAGGTAAAGATATGTTATTTTATTGACCATTGAAGACAAAAACACAATGTTTGATTTTTTTACTTATAAAGTGCCTTAACAGAAATATACATGAAAAATTTTCAGGTTTTTAACTTTGATCAAAGTACATGGTGCTGAAAACTTAGATAAATAAAACTTGAATATATGTATAAATATATATATATATATATACTCTGTCTTTTGTATTTATCTATATTGATCCTAATAAATAAACATTCACTGTCCACTTTATTATGTATATCTGGACACCTGCTAGTTAGTGCAAATATCTGATCAGCCAATCATGTGGCAGAAACTCAATACATAAAAGCATTCAGACATCAGGGCTGGCTGGGCTGGGGAGCAGGGGGAATCTGCTCCCTGGGCCGGTCCCATAGTGGGCTACCTTGGTCTGGGTCACTGGGCCACCTGCATGTTTTTCCTTTAAATTGTTCCTAATAGGCTGCTGAGTCCAGTCTTGCCCCCTGGACTAAAATTTGTCAGCCATTATCTGGCAAACATGGTGAAAAATTACAATTGTAGTTCAGATCAAACACAAGAGTGGAGAAGAAATGTGATCTAAGTGACGGGTTGTTTCAGTACCTCAGAAATGCTGATCTTTTGGGATTTTTACACACAACAGTCTCTTAGAGTTTACAGAGAATGGTGCTCAAAACAGAGCGGCAGTTCTGTGGGTGGAAACGCTTTGTTAACGAGAGACGTCAGTAGAGAATGTCCAGTCTGGTTCAAGCTGACAGGAAGGCGAAAGTAACCCAATTAACCATGACTGGTATACAGAAGTACATCTCTGAATGCACAGCACATCCAACCTTGAAGTGGATATGCTACAGCAGCAGAAGACCACACAGCACTTTTGTGACAGCCACACAATATAAAGCACCATTTTGACCACCATACAATACATCATACTGTTGTCACCGCCACACAGTATAGAGGGCAACCTTGTGACCACCACACAATACAAAGAGCAAAATATGATTTTTATTGATACAAACTGTGCAGTTAATGTGTAAGAATGTGATTATCATACCTTCTACCACAACAAAATGGCCAAATGGGAAGTTAGAAGATTTGCTATATTTATAACTATTCTTTCTTCAAATGTTCATACATCCGAACAGACCTCAAAATACAAATATTCAAACACAGTAAACTGTTACACCAGGGTATAATCTCCATTGAAAAAGTAGTTAATTTTGTTGCAAGAAAAGAAATGGATCCCTATGCTAATACACACGACCGTTCACACATGTATATTATATTTTCACATATCCTTTGTTGGTCCTGTTTTCACATATCCCATTGTTTTACAGGTATTTCAGGCCATGCCATTATGTTCCCTGTTTGAAACAGAAACAAAGGAGCAACACTATCTAACTTAGTGCAGAAAAAGTCAGGGATGGATTAACAATGTGCCTGATGGGGCTGCAGTGCCGGCCTCTTCACAGAAATAGTCCCAGGCCAGCCAGGAGGAAAAAACATTTTTTGTGACGGCACCTAGCGCAATGAGGGGGTTCAGGGTGATGAGAGGTGTGGGCTGGTGATGTGGACCGCTGTCGGCTCTGTTGATGAATACGGGTCTAGGTCAGCCCTGCTCTAACAGACAATACACTGCAGGATACATCCAATACATATTTGGAATATAAAGTCACGCACAAAAAAAATTTCAATTAATGTCACAGTTATAGTTATTAATGGCAAAACATTAAAAAGTAAAAAAATAAATAAATAAATCATTGCTAGTAATCGGCACTTACTCCAGACCTGTAGCTGGTGCAAGTGATATGACAGAAAATCACGTACCTTTGAGATGACCAAAGCTTGAATCGGACTCTGCTGATTGCGCTTAAGCTTGGCACGCCTTTTCTGTACATTGTCTACATACATACGCCCATGTCCCTCACCGATCCAGCCCTGAAATTGTAGTCTGCAGTAGGGTCCTTTACACTTGAAGATGAATTAAACATTGCTGTACTCTCTGGCGTATGGTTTGTTTCTGGGCGTGCGCAGAACGATTTTACGCAAATTACGATACATATTGGCATTTAAGTTCCTTAATGAATCAGGCCCCTTGTGTCTGTCTTAGAGTCATATTTGTCTCTCTCACTGACTACGCTAAGTGTGAGGAGGCCCCATCGGTCTCTCTTTAACCATTACCACAAACTGTCCCCTGCCACAATTTGTCTGTTGGAGAGGTGAGTCATACCAAAATCATCATGATCACTCCACATATCACTTGTCACCTTCCCCGTCCTGTAGTCCTTGACATGTACAAACCCCACCACAGGGCAGAATGATTTGACAGCATTGTTTCAAAGCTCTAAAGGTACCTATGTAGAAATACAAGATAATCAGATATCAAAGGCTTTTGCAGTCAGAGAAATACAGGACTCCAGTTGTGGCTGGACTATCTCAACTGATGGCCAAACAGAAGTTTATTGCATTTGCTGGGACTTGCAGTTCAGAAAAATGGCCCATGCCTGATACAAAGTTACTGGTCGAAGACAGTGAGAAAAGTATCATACCTTGCTTATAGAAGCAATGGCTCAGTAGGCTAGTAGTCAGGTCTTTGCTTGCAGTGATAGAGAAGGCTCTGGTTTGAATCTCCTGTCTGGTTTCATTTTAGTAAATTGAATGTTGCAGCAGGCTGAAGATATTGAGAAAAGTATAAGTTAATTCAGTTGAGATTAGTGAGGTGCCCATGGACAGTCATAGTAGAGGCCCTGCTTTGAATTCCGAGTGGCTTCCTTTTTAGCACATTTCATATTGCAACAGGCTTGATGAAGTCCATGAGAAAAGTACAGTTTATATGGCCTTCCTTGTTTGAGTCCCCAACCAGGTAACATTTACAGCTCCTTTAATTTTGCATCAGGCCCCTTGATGGCATTGATACAAGTCTCACTGGTGTTTATGTCATGTACTGGCTCAGTTGACCAGTAGCCAGATTGCTGACTGTGATAGTAGAGGTCCCAGTTTGAATCCCCAGACAGGCTTGATAGTCTTTCCTATATCAATAGGCTGGTTATTGGTTTCTCTCCTTGTAGTGATGATGTCTTAAGTTATTTGTCTAGCATTTTTTAACAAAATTGACTGTTGTGGCTATGCTCTCCATGGTGCTGACCACACCTCTGGTGAAGTGGCATTTCTCACAATCAGCCCTTTACAATTTTTAGGCCCATGTGGCCCTTAATCTGGCCCTGGAAAAAGTTAATGCTGGCTATGATAGAAAGGTGTCAGAAAACACAGTGCATAGCAGCAGACCGGTCAGAGTGCCCATGCTCACCCTTGTCCACGTAAGCGCCAGGACTGGACCATGGAAGTAGTAAGAAGGTAGAAGAAGGTGGCCTGCTCTCATGAATCAGGTTTTTTTTTTAAATCATGTCGACTGCCGTGTGCGTATGCATTGTTTACCTGGGGAATGGAAGGCACCTGGATGCACTATGGGAAGAAGGAAAGCCGGTGGAGGCAGTGTGATTCTCTGGGCAATGTTCAGAGAACTGCCGCTCTGGTTTTGAGAACCATTCTCTGTAAACACTAAAGACTGTTGTTTGTAAAAATCCCAAGAAATCAGCAGTTTCTGAGGTACTGAAACAACCCATATAGCACCAACAATCATTCCACAGTAAAAGTCACTTAGATCACATTGCTTCTCCCCATTCTGGTGTTTGGTCTGAATTACGGTCATGGCCAAAAGTTTTGAGAATGACACAAGTATTGGTTTTCACAAAGTTTGCTGCTTCTATGATTTTAGACCTTTTTGTCAGATGTTGCTATGGTATACTGAAGTAAAATTACAAGCATTTCATAAGCGTCAAAGGCTTTTATTGACAATTACATTATGTGTATGCAAAGAGTCAATATTTGCAGTGTTGACCCTTCTTTTTGAAGACCTCTGCAATTCGCCCTGGCATGCTGTCAATCAACTTCTGGGCCACATACTGACTGATGGCCGCCCATTCTTGCCTAATCAATGCTTGGAGTTTGTCAAAATTTGTGGGTTTTTGTTTGTCCATCTGCCTCTTCAGGATTGACCACAAGTTCTCAATGGGATTAAGGTCTGGGGAGTTCCTGGCCATGGACCCAAAATTTAGATATTTTGATCCCCGAGCCACTTAGTTATCACTTTTGCCTTGGGAGAAGTTGCTCTTGGAGGCTGTTTTGGTACCATTCTTTATTCATGGCTGTGTTCTTAGGCAAAATTGTGAGTGAGCCCACTTCTTTGGCTGAGAAGCAACCCCACACATGAATGGTCTCAGGATGCTTTATTGTTGACATGACACAGGACTGATGGTAGTGCTACCTTTCCTTCTCCGGACAAGTGTTTTTCCAGATGCCCCAAACAATCTGAAAGGAGATTCATCAGAGAAAATGCCTTTACCCCAGTCCTCAGCAGTCCAATCCCTGTACCTTCTTCAGAATATCAGTCTGTCCCTGATGTTTTTCCTGGAGAGAAGTGGCTTCTTTGCAAGCCTTCTTGACAACAGGCCATCCTCCAAACGTCTTTGCCTCACTGTGCGTGCAGATGCACTCACACCTGCCTGCTGCCATTCATGAGCAAGCTCTGCACTGGTGGTGCCCCAATCCAGCAGCTGAATCAACCTTAGGAGACGGTCCTGGCAGTTGCTGGACTTTTTGGGCACCCTGAAGCCTTCTTCAAGGAGTGAGGTTCAGTAGTTGTGAAGTTCTTGATGATCCAATAAATGGTTGATTTAGGTGCAATCTTACTAGCAGCAATATCCTTGCCTGTGAAGTATTTTTTGTGCAAAGCAATGATGACTGCACGTGTTTCCTTGCATGTAACCATGGTTAACAGAAGAAGAACAATGATTTCAAGCACCACCCTCCTTTTAAAGATTCCAGTCTGTTATTCTAATTTAATCAGCATGACAAAGTGATCTCCAGCCTTGACTTCGTCAACACTCTCACCTGTGTTAACGAGAGAATCACGGACCTGATGTCAGCTGGTCTTTTTGTGGCAGTGCTGAAATGCAGTGGAAATGTTGTTTTTGGGATAAAGTTCATTGTCATGGCAAAGAGGGACTTTGCCATCATAAGAACTGAGGCAGCAGACTTTGTGAAAAATAACATTTGTGTCATACTCAAAACTTTTGGCCATGAGTGTACAATTGTAATTTTTTACCATGTCTGTCAGGGAAGGGCTGCCAGTTTTTAGCCCCGGGTGCAGGACTTGACTAATCATCCCAGTAGGAATATTTTAAAGGAAAAAAATGCAGGTGACCCAGTGACCCAGCGTAAGGTAGCCCACTCTGGGACTGGCCTGGGGAACAGATGCCCCCTGTTCCCCAGTCCAGCCAGCCCCTGATGTCTGCAAGCTTTTATGCATTAAGTTTCTGCCACATGATTGGCTGATTAGATATTTGCATTAACTAGCAGGTGTCCAGGTATACCTAATATAGTGGACAGTGAATGTTTATATATTAGGAACAATATAGATACATAAAATAGACATTGTATTTATATATATTTATACATAGATTCGAGTTTTATTTTTCTTAAGTTTTTAGTACCGTGTACTTTGATCAATGTTAAAAACTTGAAAATTAGCATTTTTCATGTATGTTTCTGTTAAAGCACTTTATAAATAAAAATAATCAACCATTGTTTGTATTTTTGTCTTCAATGGTCAATAAAATAACATACCTTTATCTCTCAACTGTCTCAGTTCCATCAGGATAGTCCTGATTTTAGGGGACTGTCTTGATTAGCCAGGAGCTTGTACCGGCATGAGGGACAGCTGGGATGTATTTCCATTCTTCACTTTACATACATGCTGTGTGACCAGTTAGTGGCACACTCTTTATATAATGGAAGATGGAAGGAGGTGTGGGTGGTTGAAGAGAAGTGAAAGCTATGCCCTCCATGTTGCTGGGCACGCCCACACACAGCTGGCCACACCCACACATCACTGGCCACACCCACACATCACTGCCCACACCTCTGGTAGGATGGCACTTCTCACAATAGGTCCTTTATAGTTTTCAGCCCCAGGCTCATGTGGCCCTTAATCTGACATGTAAGAATAGAGCATGTAGACTAGGACTAGCCTATGAACAACCTTTGTCATGTCTACACCAATGAAAATATGAAGAAATGTCTTAATTTACAAATACTCCCAACTTGTTCCCCAAACACCATTATGTCAGGCATGGAGATCATGAATGTCTCCAATAGACACACATAAGATGCAAAGTACAATGGCTGAGCATGTCTCAGGTCCCAAATAAGAATCCTATATTTCTACAATAAAACAATACCAGACTATCATCAGGAGGTAGATTATTATCATTATTATTATTATCATTTATTTATATAGCGCCACTAATCCCGCAGCGTTGTACAGAGAACTCATTCACATCAGTCCCTGCCCCATTGTGGCTTAGGCTTAATTCCCTAACACAGACAGTCAGACAGACTAGGGTCAATTTGTTAGCAGCCAATTAACCTACCAGTATGTTTTTGGAGTGTGGGAGGAAACCGGAGCACCCGGAGGAAACCTACGCAAACCCACAAACTCCTCACAGATAAGGCCATGGTCGGGAATTGAACTCATGACTCATGTGATTCATACAAACTTTCCCGTCCAGAGCCGCCAACACCAATGAGTATTTGTAGACAGAACAACTCCAAGGGGTTTGTGAACCAGAACAGCCATGTTGTGTTTGTTAAACATTGGCTACAAAGTTATCAAGCTGAGTAAAATAATTATATGTCTGACCATGAGGCTGTGAATGTAAGAAGGTCATTGTTTCAGTTTGTATCTAGAAGTGTTTTGTTTTGTGTCTAACCTTTGTTATATGATTAATGTGTATTTACCTATTATATTTTATACATCTAGTACTTTGTTACATACGAGCCCACATACACAATGTATGTCGAGAGCCTATTGTTACTAAGTAGGGGCTTGTGGACCAAGAGGGGAAAATTTACTAAAGTGGATAATTGTCCAATTTCTGGTAGGAGAGGACAGGCGGGTTGTGGGAATTAACAACTATATGCAGCGTAGACGTGGCTGTGTACCTTGTTTTTTTTATTATTGCAATAATAATAATAAAATAATATACCACCTTTGGTATATAGTCATGTGAAATAGTGAGTTCATTGGTTGTTTAAAGTAAACAGAACATAGTTGAATTAACATTTTACAAACATTATCAGAGTAAACAGATCTGCATGACCAAAACAAGTTCTGAATTGTGTGATTCTAGGAAATGAGAATGAACTGAAATATGAGAAGCACAATATGATGGGAAATGGATAAGTCCGCCCGTACTCCTAGGTTTGAAGAACAACTATTGTTTTCTCCACTAACTAGTCTTTGTTGAACCATGTTTATCTAGACGGTAGAGTGCAGACAGATTTTATTTTATTAATCAAATCTAAAATAACCTATATAGTGAAGAAAAGAAGAAAAAAAATAACACAATTCCACACATTTTATGTATTCTATTTTAAGCTGTTTTATCTCAACTGATAAGTAAAAATATGCACTAAATGAAGGCACAAAAATGAGACGCTAGATTTGGTGAATCAGTCTAGAGCATACCATTACTGTATAGGGTAATTGTTAGAGAAACATATCATTTATAATTGGTCTAGTAATGAATGTCCACATATTTGTAGCAGAACATTTTGATAGCACTGTGATAGAGACTCCGGACCACCAAGATTACAAGAATCTTAAATACAGACTGCTTACTTAAAGCATACCCATTGTCTACTCACAGTGGAGGCTTCCATATTGAGAGTTCAACTAATGTTCATGGCCATGCAATTTATCAATTCGCTAGGAACTAGGCGCTGAGGTATTAATCACGTTGTGCCTCATGCTTCAGTGATATTAGTTCCTAGTGAATTAATAGCCTAAAAAGTGGTTCAACCCACAAATGTCTGCCTCCACTTTATAAGTGACAGGTCCACCTTTATACCACTAAATAGTACAGAGGCGGTATTTTATGAAAACACAACATAGCCATAGCACAGCTCCAAACCATTTTATGAGGTGCCAAATGCCACAAATTGCTCACTTTTATGGTATGTCAGGTAAACTCCCGAATTCTGGCTAGGTCTCCCAGACTCCAGAATTCTCCCGCATCCTGCCTACTTTATAGCGAAGTGAGTGGGACAGGGCCAAAAATATGTGATTTGTCGTGCCCCTCTCCCCCTCCACACTTGCAATTCACCTCTTGGAGGGGACGAATAGAGTCGGCAAGTATGACATAGGTATGACTTAATTTCCTACCTTTTCTTCTACCTCTTCCCCTTCATTCCCCTTCCCTTATCCTTATCTCTCCCTCTCTCCCCCGTGTCTCTCTGTCTGTCTACCCCACCCCTTAGATTGTACGCTCCTCTGAGCAGGGTCATCTCTCCTTCTGTCCTCGGCACTCTTAACTCGGCTCTCCGGCTACCTAGCCCTCCTCCTCGAGGACCCTCTTCCCCCCCGTCCCCTCTCGCTCCTTCCTCTCCCCTCTGGGGGTTTCCCTTTCATCCGGGCCCTCCCTCTCGGGCTCAGCCGTATGCAGGACCTTCCGCTCTCTCCTCCCCCGCCCCTCTAGCTCTGCTTTGAGCTCACAGAGTTACTGTGCTTATTGTTTACTGTACTGTGCTGTCTCACCTTGTATTGTAACTTTGTTTGTCCCTGTACGGCGCTACGGACACCTAGTGGCGCCCTATAAATAAAAATTAATAATAATAATAAGGAGCAAATTATTAAAAGTAAGAGTTTGCACCAGCTGCTGGTAGGCGTTGGATGAAGCGAGGGAGCGTTGTTTGCAGAGTAAAGAGCAGCATGTTAGCAGTACATAAACGAGAGGAGCGAGATTATTGAAATTAAATAAGTGGGTGGAGAGGGAGCATTTTTAGGGGCATTCTTTGTTGTTTTGTTTGCACCAACTCTGATCTGGTGGAGATTAGGTCTCATGCCTTTGCACGGGGAAGCTTATTTAATAAGTATATTGTTACCTGCATATCAAACCCACAAATTTGGGCTTTCAGTTCCCCTTTGCACGCACTAGCCAGCTACCCTGTTCACACATGCGGATATCCACAGAGAATGGCCCGGCCAAGGGGTAAGTTAACCCTTACCAATATGGGCAAGTAGAATCGGAGCAGTAGCCACTTCATCAGAAATTACTTTCGAATCATATGGTTTATTTTCAATTCTCAACAGGAGATAGGATGTTTATTTTTGTTTTTTGTTTTAATCCCATGAAAAAAAGCCTGCTGTGAGCCTGTGTCTGTGTTGTAGACTGACTGTGTCTGTGTCTGTCAGCCCTTTTTGTTTGGCAACTGGAGAGTTTTTGAAAAGGAGATACTGATTTGTAGGAAGATAGTTATGAAAAATTCATGCCTAATTTTTTTTTTTATCTTACTATTTAAAGAAGAAACAAAAACTTCTACTATATGGGATTGCTGCTTTAACAAATCAGGATCTTTCATGGAGGCAATAGGTCCTCAGCTCGTGAATGATTATTCGTGGCGCGAAAACAAAGGCAGCAGCATAAAAAGGTAGCAATGTATTAACACGTTGTGCTAAGAAGTCAAGTTGTCACGCTGTAGTTGCCCAGGCAGCTGACCTTCGCTTTGACACAGATATACTTAGATATGAACGTCAGCAGCTACAAAAACTGCGATGATCTCTGCTTGGGACCATTTCACTGATATTGTCTGCTACACTTAAAAATAACAGCTAAAACAAATAAACTGTGCTGTATTTTACACGACAGCATTTCCCTTGCACATTTTTTTAATCCCCTTTTGTTTTTTTGGTCTTCATAGTAGGAAGATTACACAGACACACATTGTAACATCACATCCATTCTGCTATTGGAGGCAGTCAGGGTTTCCTTTGTTCTCTGTCACACAAACATTATGTTCTGTGACACGGTTCCATTAGGATCTCATCCAAACGGAGGTTATGAACTGTACCTTATACAAAACTTCCCAACTATTTGACTGCACAAATCTGCAGCACCCAAGTCTGCTGCCAGTCCGAGAGCGATTATGTAATGAGTGCACGAATAGAAAAGAATTACGGAAGGTGGAAGCTGCAGATAGAATGGGGGGACATTTTATTTCACCATAAAAGGCAACTGAACATTTAAGGCACTAAATTGTTTATAATTGGCGCGTGATTCATGGACTTTCACATTGCAAAAGAAAACACATCTCGAAACTGTATGCTCATTTGCAAATTCAAGGTTTGAAAGCTTTAATCGTCCTTAAACAAATGTGTTAGAAGCGATTTTTTTTTTTCCCTGCAGATTACAAGATGGATTATTTATTTAACAAACCATCCGCATAGACTGGGAATAAAGTCAAAAGTAGAAGATGTGGAATCTTAATTGTGTAATCCCAGAATATAGTCAGTAAATCGACCCCACACAGGAACATTGTTGTCAGATCTCACTGTGCGCTGATCAACGGTATGATTTAAAAACTTCTCCGGAATTCTCAGATGACTCAATTTCCAAGTAGTTTGTAGGAGTGGTATGCAGATGAAACAATATATCCTTATTATCTGAATCTGCATTTTGCCTTTTACGTTTGTGAGACATTAATATGTGACTGGATAACAAAAACAAGTATTATTATTAGTTATTATTAATATCGTTTATTTGTTAGGCGCCACAAGATTTCTGCAGCGCCGTACACAGTACAAACAGTAGACCATACAGGGTGAAACAGTACAGAACAATAAACACGAAATACCAATACTTCAGAAACTCCGGGCAGGTAAATGCAGTAAAGACGGAGCGGAAGAACAGGTGTGGAGGCAGGAGGGGAGAGGGGCCCTGCTCATACGAGCTTACATCCTAAGGAAGGGTAAACAGAATCAGGCACAAAAGGGAGCCATTGAAGTAAGGGGGCGAGAAGAGAGGGGTTAATGAGCGGAGGAGATGAGGGGTTAAGTGGATGGTTGGTAGGCTTTGAGGAACAGGTGAGTTTTAAGTGCCCATTTGAAAAAGCACAGATTGGGTGAGAGACGGATGGAGCGAGGGAGGTCGTTCCAGTGAAGGGGGGGGGGGGCGGCGTGGGAGGAGTCTTGGATTCTGGAGTGGGAAGTAATAGATAAATAGGCTCCTTTCTCCAGGAGGTCCCTTATTGCCACAAAGAATAAAAAAGATTATCGCTGGGGCAGCTGATCTCCTGTTTTCACGAGTAATGGGGCTTTTTGCTCTTTGATGCCCCTTACAGCTAGGATACACAGACAGACTTCTTGTATGCACCATTTTTAATTAGTACTAGGCATTTTTAGGCCTGTTATCCAGTGGTAAGCAACCTATTATGTTGAATTCTTGCATAGGTTCTGTATTCTAATCCATATTTGCCAACCTTTTCTTTTTCATAGAGAAGCTCAGGTGTCAAGTGTGGGAGGAGTTGTGATGATCATAGCCCCGCACAATTAGCGAAATTTTGTGGTGGGGCTTAATGGCGTGAGTCATAAGGCTTCCCATTTTGTTACTGAGCCTTTGTGATTCCCATCAAAAGCTAGATTCAGAAAACCACATTGTTCTGGAGAGAATAACACAGCATTCTAAAACACGCGCATGACACCCCAATCCTCCAGACCTCTTCTCATGGTCATGGCATGTGGGGGGCAGTTAGAGATGACTGCACTTTATGTCACCTCTGTGCCCGACCTCCCACATAATCATCATCTCACAATTATAATACAGTTAAAGATGTGTGAAGGTAATGGGGAATTTGGTTACTGAGGTGTGTCCTCACACCACGCATGGGCTCGTTTAGAAGAATACCATCTCAGTTCAGCTGCTGGATCCAGAAAGTCCAACTGGCAATGCTATTACCATCTCTATTCTTCCTTTAGGGGTCTCTGCGGCATCCTTGGTGACACAACTCCTGTTGGGATCAAGTGTGCCGGCTCTGGATACAGCAGCGAGTATGAAAAATCCTGGACACACAGCTACACCGAGCTGGCGGATGACAAACTGTGCCTTGTGATCTCGGAAGAGATCATTAAAGTGAAGCATTGGAAGTGGCAATGGGATTTTGTAGGGGATAGTAGCTGACATTGCACTGATGTTACTCACATTATGTAACTTACTCTAGTAAGTGTGGTCCTTCGAAATCATATGGTCAGTAAAATGAATCACTGAAGATATTTCTACCATGACACTCATCCATACGGGTCTCTTTGTTCTACTTTCCATCTGTTCACTCTGCTAGTCCGTTCCCCCAAAAGCTTAGCATGAAAACTCCTTTTATCGTCTCTGTAACACAAAGCTGTTTAGAACTCCTTTCCCCTCTTGTTAATGGTCTTACCTTCAGGATCCTCTATCAATCTCCATCATGTATCCCTCAAACTACAGTGCTTAAACACATTTTAAAGACCCGATTGAAGTCAGCCCTTTCACCCATTAAAAATTGTGTTAAAAATATCTCATAAACAAAACAAAAAATGGAATTGGAGTGTAACCAAGTTATTTCTGAATCATGACAATGTTACTAGTTATAGCCACAAGAGTATAAGTGTTTAATTAATTAAGATTAACCAAAACTGGAATCAAAATCTCTTCTGTGGGAAGAATTGAAGGAATTCCAGAATAGGCTTTAGGGGACACTAAACGGATTAGATGTTCTCTTACACTAAGCAAAGCAGTGGGGGTTGGCCAACTAAGTCAACAACATTCATGCAAGTGTACCAGTTTCAGTGGAAGCAGCCATCTTGTGCACTGAGCCGTGATACTTGAGAATGCAGAATCAGTTTACTAGGAACCCCTGACATTACCACGGGCAGACATGTATTAACAGTTTGTCTTTCCCTTGATAGCCATGAATAAAAAAACTCTAAATAATGACTTGTGAACGCCAAATGCTCATAGCTCTGCACTCTCCACTAGCCAGTGTTAACCGCACAATAGTTAGCTGACAGCGGATCAACTATCATAGAAAGAAAAGAAGAGAAAAAAAATTATAAAACAAAATCAATATGTAGCAGTGCTCAGCTGTTCCCCTGAACAATGCTGCCATACGCAAGTGTTTCCAAGGCAGTTGTAAGCAACATGAAGTAGCTGGAGGGCCACCAGTGAAACTCCAGCCTTCAACGGGGCCACACAGCAGAAGGAGGGAGAGCACGGTGAATTAACTCCTTCTCCGGGTATGTGGCGTGACCTCGCTGTACTGTGCAGCGGAGGTCATGTGATACAGAAGGAGGTCACTTCGGTTCTGAGAAGATCGGAAGCAGCCAGCTGGGGAACCGCAAACGAAGATTTGGTTGCTAACCAATGTTCTAAGGCCTGCATAATAGATTTTCTATAGCAGCATCTTGTGTGCTGAGCTAAAGACCCATTCCCATAGTTGTATCCAACGGGGAAAGTGAATAAGGTTAGGGAGACTTCTGAAGTCCTTTCCTAGTTATCATATGCAAATGAGCATTTCCATCACGGGGCATGTCATGTTAGAGCCAACGTTTTACACACTGAGATACAGGCATGGGCTGAGACAGAATCTTGCATAGCTTACAATGATGAGCCCAAAACAGGGCAAACAGTATTTCTGTAGGAGGGATCATGTTTTTTTTTTATAAAAAAAAAAAAAAAATGTGAGCACATTTGCAGGCAGGGAGACCAAAGGGTATATTTACTAAACTGCGGGTTTGAAAAAGTGGAGATGTTGCCTATAGCAACCAATCAGATTCTAGTTATCATTTATTTAGTACCTTCTACAAAATGACAGCTAGAATCTGATTGGTTGCTATAGGCAACATCCCCACTTTTTCAAACCCGCAGATTAGTAAATATACCCCCAACTAGTTGATTGAGCTACTATTCCTATGAGAGTGGTATTTCTCTGAATCCTTCTAACTCTCTAATGCAGCTGAATATCTAGGCAAAGAGATGTATGGAGAAATCCCTCACAATTACCTTGTTCACGTTTGATATTTGCAAAAGGGATTAAGCTAATTCTACCGGTGCAGCCTTTTGTTGGAAGGTAATATAAGATATATAATTATGATGTTTATGCCACGTAAGTTTTCCCTTTTTATGCAGGTTCACTTAACTAAGCTCAGTTCATACAAATCACCCACAATACTTCTTTAACATCTCCACTTTAACCCACCCCAACCACAAATAAAGCAGAAGATTACATTGCATTCAATGTGTTTAGGGTTTAGTGAACAGACGATGGATTTTGGATGTAGCTTTGTATATCTTGGAAACACTTCAATATTTGAACTCAACTTACACAACATGAGCTATGCCAGAAACCAAATGTATGTTCAAATTCATAAAGAAAAATATATGTAGACCTGTCAGTCGTCTGTACCTTCCAAAGTGAATGTTATGTTTTCATATAGGTCCTAAAAATTACAATGTATAGAATCCAAAATTAGAATGAATAATAAGTAAGCTACACTTACCAACTTACTAAGGGGTCTATTGATGATCAGGCAGTGATAGGACCAGCGGTGGGACTGGAGCAAACGTAGGAAGTTGGTTATCCTTTTTCTCCATGGTTCAGGATAGCGATATCGGTAAGAAGATTCCAGTGGTACGTGTACCTCCAGGATCCTTTCATAAATAGGCACCCTTCAAAAACTCTTGATACATTTATTTATCTACATATCTCCCAACATTTCCCAAAAAGGTGTACATGGGAAAGTCTGCCTATGGCATTCATGAATCTGCCCAGCCAAATAATGGAGGCTGTAGCTCTGTCTTTTGTAATTAGCACAGTGGCAACATTGCTCTTGTATAAACAGGAGAAAAAAAATAATTTCTTACATTGTCTTCACATTTAATCTGCCCACCATCCTCGATAAGTCTACATTAGTTTTACATGAAAGTTACACTGCTTGTTTTATCCCAAGTTTTAGATTGCATGAGATGTGGAACCCTGGCCTTATAGTTTTGTAGTCTCTATGCTGATATCATTGATATAGAAGGACCCATAGAATTGGGTTTTTGGTCTGGAACCTCAGAACCCAGGTTTGACCTCCATTGAAATATTTTTTCCAGGTATTGGACATGTTATTTGATAGTCCAGTAAAGCTACTAGCAGAATTATGTAACTTGAGGCAAGGCAAGAGAAATGCAGAAGAATTCTGCTCTGAATAACATGTTTCCCTTATGAGTGGAAAGCCAGTACAGGCCATAATTCAAAGACTTAATGGGTGATCCAAATATTTGGTATATACTCAGGACCACCGAGAGTGATATTGTCCCGCGGTGCAGCCACTTCTTATGGCTTCCCCTAGATTACATGCACAGCCATGAGGGTTATGATTGCACACCCACCCAAGGTATGCGCACTGCAATTGGTTTGTATAGTTACTTTGCATGATCACCACTTTGTACTCATCCAACCTCCTTCTCAGTACCCTTCCATATACCCAACACCAAGCTCGCTAGTTCCATGCATGCAGTTAGCCATTACAGTGGATAGATGCCTCAAGAGAGACGTCAAGCACGAGTTCCATCCCAAATGTCTCTAAAGTACCCTTTACTCAGAATTTGGCAAAATCTCAGGGCACCTAAACTATAAGAGGGACACAGAGGGCCTTCCAATGTATAGATGATTTTTAGGTGAACTGGCACACTCTTCTCAAACAAGTTATCAAAACCTGTCAATGCCCAACACTGGAAATCTAAATATGTCGCTTGTTGATGCAATACCTAATCTGGTGTCCTTGCTCCTTGTGCAGAATCTTTACTTCTTTTCTCGTTGTAATGTATTGTAGACTCAGCCAATGCAATAGGTCATTTTGTTATTCTGTACTGCTACTTATTATCATCTATTTAAATAGCGCCACCATCCTTATTCACATCAGCCTATGTAAGTGATGGGCAACCTGATATACTTTAAGGGCCTTCAATGTGCTGCCCTCCAGCCTTCAAAAGGGCCGCACATTAACCTTAATTTAAGAATTGAAAGACAGCTCATAAATGACCTCACCCCCAGTTACACAATATTCATGCTCCTCACTACCACCAACCCACAAGCCCCCACACACAACTCATATGCCACCCAGACCTCCACACATTACACCCAAACCTTCACACATGCCACTAATATCTTCCCATATGCCCCCACTTACTGGCATTCCACACATGACCACCAGTCACTAGCACACCACACCCCATATGCCCTCTGCTCACAAGTTCTCCCCAGATTCCCCCCACTCACTGACAGTCTAATACATTGACAGCGGCAGCTTGCAGAGGACGGAGGGAGGACATGTGGTGCAGGATACACTGCACTCTCTCATGCTTCTCTGATTGGATGAGCAGCAGGACAGCAGGACCACCCTGCAGTGTACAGAAGGAGGTCACATGACACAGAAGCCAGCTGATCTCATACAGTCGTATTCTCAGATATTTAACAAAGCAGAGAATGAAGCAGAATGGGAGCAGCTGACTGCTCGTCACCCACCATTGGTACATGCATCTGATTATCTGTTACTAGCTTGGCTTTTCATGACCATCCTTATGCTTTCTACTTGTTTGCTGTTCTGACCATTTGTTACCAACCTCCGGCTTCTTTCTGACCATCCCTTTCTGCTTGCGCCCTTGACTTCACCCTGTATTCTAACCTTGAGAAGGCCTTTGCTCATTAGAATCCGTGTCAAAGGTGAGCCAGTGTCAACCACTAAATGCACAGTAGGTCCAAGCAACAGTCTGCAACATAATCCACAGCATGTGACAGTAACTCTTAGTCTCTGCTTTTTATTGATTCTGGGACTGCTGGAAATTTCTTGCTCTTTTAAAAAAAATCTATACTCTAGATTTAAGGTTACACATATCTTAAGCTGCATGTACCTCAAAATACATCCATGATAATGCAAGTATGCAGATATATCTTTGCTCCTACGCAAATACTATCCACGTAAATCAGACACAGTCTCTCCTTTAAGGTCTAGTTATGGGATGGAAAATAGACAATTCTTACAATAAAACGACCATTTGAAGAGAAAGATTAGAGGGAGCTGCCTGTCCTATGACTGTTTTTACAGATCACAAGAAATTGTTGTATAGGTATAACTTTGCACGATCAGTAGTTTGATCTCCCCCACCAGGCTAGTTGGATGTTGTTTTTTAAAATTTTGTTCTTACGTTCAGAGCAGGCTCTCAGCTTTCTGTACATTAATTGGCTGGCTATCTTGGTGATTGTAGGATATCACACGTCTTAGCTAAATCTGTTTACAGACCAAAGAGCAGATGTTGAGTTTAATAGACAACACTGTATAGTTTGTGCTAGGACAATATCTACAAGAACCGAACACTAAAGTCAAATAAATCTATTTTCAATTCCCTCCAGAACCTTGAGCCCATACGTCAATGGAATTTGTTATTGGATGTTGTTGTTCCCCCCCTCACAGGGTCTTTCTGCAATCTGAGTTGTGGTGGTGGATAAGTTTAGCAAAACGAGTCAATTTCTACTGCAAGCAAAACAAGACATGTTAATGCTTTTTTATAAATTCCTACAGAGATAAGTCTTGCAAACCTATCAGTCACATAAATAATTTAGAAATATGTAATTCCGATAACTATAGTGTCAGTCAAAGGCTCTCAACTTATTTGACACATTTCAATCATTACAACAATTCCTAAGGTGTTAGGTTTCTGACCATCAAACGGACTAGGCCGACTGTCTTCCAAAACAAAAATGTGTCTGAAACTATGTACTCTATTTCATGACTTCATGATTTTCAGTATTTTCTGTAAACAATCTATGTCAAAATATGTTCTAATTTTTCTTCCTCCTGACATGGCCCTTTGAGGACTCTGAGACCCTGAAAAGTACCTTACAACATTTAGTGCATTGGAAAGTTATGGTTTTGAGTAGTGATCACTGGTCTCTGCAGGAAAGATCTATTCTGATCATTTTGTTAACCATTTCAGTGCTACCAAGGCTTGCAAGTTTGTATAATTGGGTGCTAGGGCTCCTTCTTGCTTTGATCTTAAGCTCATGGACATCTGCTTTGTTGCCAATTACCATCCATGGCATCCTTTGCGCCAACATGGGCACATGAAACGTACTTTCCGTTGTGGAAGTAGAAATGCATCTATATAACATGGTGCGTAGTGTATACAGTGCAGTATTGTCTGGCACCAGTGCAGCTATTTAATACCAGACATGACACTCTATCATTCCCCTTGATAGGTACTTTATTACTGTAACAAATTATTAAGTTGGCCTGGCAGTACTGTACACTTCTGAGGAATGAACTGCACCTATACACTGAATCTATGGGTATCCACCTTTTTCACCCAGCACAAACCCAAACTACAGCCAAGGCCTCCGGACCTGTAGACAGTAACCCAAGTCTATTTCATCAAGGTCCACTCACATAAAGACCCTGCCTTATGAGTCTGTTGCAGATGACCCTATCCCATCTGGAACTTACCAACTGAGGCATTCCAGTCTGTTTAGAAAGATCAATGTGGAACTGGTAGCTATTACCGCTTATCTTGACTGATTATTTAAATATCTCTTACCTGATAATACCATGAATAGATTCCTGTTCAGCCAAGCTCATTGGGCTCTCTGCCCCAAACCTGCGAAGACCAGCCACCCAGAGACATAATGGTATTACTTCCGTAATGGTACGGAAGTTCTTACCACAGTTAGATATTTCTCATCCACCCTGTATCTCAGGAAACTTCTTCTCATTTTTAAGATATGGCCCCCTTAAAAAGCACCATGGGGTAATAGATGTTACAAAATCCTTATAAAACCAAAATATTTGTTATAGATGTGAATTTCTGTTCCAACTCATGGTGATTTAAGAACCCAGAACAGGGAGCTGACCTTCTAATCCTTGGGAAAACTCTCAATGCATCACCTATAGCAGGCCTGGCAAACTTGTGACTCTCCAGGGGGTAAATATATTAGGCAGAGGAAATTTAAAATGGCAATGGCTTTCATGGCAAGTCACAACATGTCCTGCCAGCTATAAGTCGGCTATAAACTAGCAAAGCATGCTAGGGCTTGTAGAATAACTCCTAGAGAGCCACAGATTGCCCAGGTCTGACCTAGAGACTGTTGCCGTTTAACCACTAAATCAGTGTCTGCTTTAACTGGCTTAGTATTAATATTTTTGCCAATCTAATTGATTCTAATTGTTTACCACTACTAGATACTAAGGTTAGTTTCCACAATCATTCTCGACAGATACACACCTTGGATTCCACATAACTCAATATACTTGTGTGAGACATATCTGCCACACCTTTAGTCACTTGTCTGGTAACCCTTGGAGCTGGGCCAATATTTAATTCTTCTGATGATGTCCTTTACAAGCCCCTATGTAAGTTCTAACATTGTATTAGATACTGGTCCTTGCCACGCTGACATTGTCAGATGATCTGACAATTGATTGATTATATGTATATATGTTGAAAAGCAGGAATTATATTTAGTATATCTGTCATTTTTGTCATTCTAACACCCTTTGGGTATACACTCCTTTCATCATGATTCAAACGTTGTATTTCATACCATTGTATTAGGCAGTTTTACATACTGTTTACTCATTCAATGTTATTTGTTGAAATGAATTTGCTCAGTTCTGCTCTTCATTAAACACCTGTTTCCACTAACCCACTAATATAAACCCTCCCTGGCTGTGAGAGCACTCATCTCCTGTCTTCACCAACTCCCTAGACAGTTATGCCACGTGCGTATAACCATGTATGGTCAGCCCTTGCCTCAGTGGTGCTGCTCATGCACCTATCTTTTGGATGTGGATCTCCCCACCTAGGTGCCCTCTACTCCGACATAATCTCCAGTGCCCCCTCCCCCAACCTCTCTCTCTACCTAAGCTAAACCTCTTCTGCAGTACACTGTTCCTGGAGTCACACTGTCTGATGCTCCTCTCCAATTCTTACTACCCAGGCAACCACTATGAGTCCTAAAACTCATTTCACTAAATGCACAATGGCACACAAGTCTACTATTCCTCCACAGATAGTAAACTCAAAGGTACTGCGATACTTATACAGAACATAACAACTCCTTTCATGCTCGACATACAGTTTAGATATACAGTACATTACAACTCCTTTCATGGTCCTTGATATACAGCGCTGGGGTCATGAGTTCAATTCCCGACCATGGCCTTATCTGTGTGGTTTGTATGTTCTCGCTGTGTTTGCGTGGGTTTCCTCCGGGTGCTCCGGTTTCCTCCCACACTCCAAAAACATACTGGTAGGTTAATTGGCTGCTATAAAAAAATAAATTAAAAAAAAATTGATCCTAGTCTCTCCCTCTATGTCTGTCTGTGTGTATGTTAGGGAATTTAGACTGTAAGCTCCAACGGGGCAGGGACTGATGTGAATGACTTCTCTGTACAGTGCTGCGGAATCAGTGGCGCTATATAAATAAATGATGATGATGATAGATATACGTTTATCGTCGGGAAGTAGAGACATCTTCCCTTTTTATTATTGAGCCAGATGCTAGACCAAAGTGCAGGTGCACAGATACTAGTAGGGGGGGGGAAGATCTTAAATACTGTACTTGATCCAAAATGTTACAAACCTCTAGTGCTAAAATTAGCCCAGAATCCATTAGAAACTCCAATTAGTTGCAAACCTTCCACTATATGATGTTTGGAGGATAGACCTAAAGCTAGTGAATTGCCCCACCTTGCAAAAGATAATTAGGGCCTGGGTCTCTCCTGTGTGCTAGTCTGACCATCCAACTGTCACATTGGAGCTAGACATCCTACTGTTGCATGCACATGGTCGCCAGTGCACTACTATTAATTGTACAGTACACTGCAACTGCCATAAGGGATTGCACTACAAGTGTCAGTCCTGTAATCATTTTTTAAAAGAGTAGTGCCTCCTTTTAAAATTAATTCATAGTGCTCCTGCTCCACATTTTGAATACTTGAGCATGTGTTTGTGTTGTTTGATTCTCTAGTGTGACCCTGCCTGGACACTGACTCTGTTTTTGGCTGAAGCCCTGACCATTGTCTGGGTACTGGTCTTGTCTGATAACCACCTGCCCTGACCATTGTCTGGGTACTGGTCTTGCCTGTTAGCCGCCTGCCCTGAGCTTTGCCTGGGTACTGGTCTAGCCTGATAACCACCTGCCCTGACCGTTGTCTGGGTAATGGTCTTGCCAGTTAGCTGCCTGCCCTGACCTTTGCCTGGGTACTGGTGTAGCCTGATAACCACATGCCCTGACCTTTGCCTGGGTACTGGTCTAGCCTATTAGCCACCTGCTCTGACCTCTGCCTGGGTATTAATCTTTCCTGTTAGTCACTTTCTGTGACCTCTGTCTGGGTACTGATTTTGCCTGATAGTTGCCTGCCCTGACCTCTGCCTGTATACTGGAATTGCCTGTTGGCTGCCTGCTCCGACCTCTGCCTGGTTACTGTACCCTGCTGTGTACCCTAGTGAGTCCTGTTCTTGTTACCTTTCTCACCACTGTCATATACATCAGTCTCCAATGTAAACTGCATCAACGTCAGAACTGTTATAAGCCCGTTCTACACGTGTTAAGTTCTGGGGGCAACTGAGGACTGTGAGCATATCAGGCATTATAGGAAAGGGTGCTGCTATAACTGAAAGTCACATATAGTGATAGAAAAAAAATGATCTTCAAATATTTTACAGATGGTACCTGACACTTATGCCAATGTCTCCAATTTTTGTTGAAGGCTCTGTGGATGGGAGGGCACTCTGACCCACGTATGGGAGGAATGTCCAAAGTTACCACCTTTGTGGAAACCTCAGTCTGCTCCTTGATATTCAAAATATATCCACAACATTGAGCACATTAGATTGCATCATTAACAATTTCCCAGACAAATTCATCCGCAGAATGGAAGCCCTGGTCCCCACATTTTGGGGCCACACATTGTCTTGGAATCTCATTGTTTTGATTCTTTTCAACTGCTCCCTCTGTCCTGTCCCTCATTCCCTGTTCGACCTCCCCCTTACCTACCTTATTTCCCATCCCTCAATCATTCCACTACCCTAATGAACAATATGTTGTAAACTTTAATTCCAGTGGCTCCATTCAATTTAGAAAGTTTCAGGTGTTCACAGAACAGGTATCATGACCATACTTCACAATTAGCAGTATGGTTCCATGTGTTGGCATACCTGCTGCTGCCCTTTTACATCCTGTGACTGCTACCGTTATGTGTTGAGTTAATTGATGTTATACTAATCACCCAAAATATTGTAATTTCTAGAAAATATATGCTGGTTTTAAAAAATTTGGAAATCTAAAACTAATAACAAATTGTAACCAAATCCTTAACTGCTTGGCCGGTGCTAAATCTGGAGTCAGAGTGTCTACACCCCCTCTTGACTCACAATGGTGAGCCCCTTTAGGCAGGCCAAGAAATCTTCCACATAAAGGACCACGAGTCACGTTCCTTAAAGGGAGCAGTGACCTGCAGCCAATCAGTTATAGCGCTGTATGACCCAGCCGCTGATCGCAGTGACTTATTACCAACTGTGCCTGATCTGTGGCGTTGGTAAAATAATTTGGTTAAAACACGTGAGGCACAGAAGCAGGCTGATCCATCAACAAGTGCGGGTGGGTGGGATCTCATGAAGAGATTGAGGTCGGACATGTGACACATAGGGACCTATATAGAGAACCCTCAGGCACGCCCCCCATTTCTTCTAATTGGCTGGCCTGGGATGAGGAAGCATTAACTCCTTGCAGGTGAGGTTTAAAGCTACAAGCACACATCTATGCGTTTAAGTGCTTTCGTCAATATGGGACTCTCATCATAATTTCTGCCTTATTTTTTTATATATAATTTTTGTTTTTTTTTAAAAAAAAGCTTTTATATTATTATTTTTTTTTTAACAGTGGATAAGCATACTTGCAGAAGTAGTCTTTTTGCAGTTCGTATATGACCCTTAATATCTTTTAGTGAATAAGCTTTATTGTTGTAGTATATATTAAGGGAAATGTATGCATTTTCATGAGCCATCACTTGACTCCAGAAGGGAATTTTAGAGCAGTTGGATCATTGTGACCCTTCCATGTGCACTGTTGATTACCAGGATATTTTTAAAGAACGGGTGTCATTTTTTTAAATTAATTTTAAGGTAACTTATTACTTCAAGTACACTTGTTTAGTATGCATTGTACTTTACTCAAGTGGATCAAATCATTTGAATTGTTCCACCCTTCCGAATAATTACTTTTCAATATGCTGCATCACCCAAATCCTCATCATTTTATCCGGTTAAAAAAAAACTTCTTTGCATTTGGGAATTTATTCCAGTACGATCGGACTTGACTCCCCCAGAGCAGATCGGGAAGATGGGAGACAGATGTTCTTGTTTATTTTTTCATTCATACATATTATTAGTGCTGGGAACCAAGTAAATGTAGCACAATAAAATCTGTCTAAAGGTCAGTCTTACTACTCTCCTTGATGGATTGTCTTCACTGGAGGCATGGCCCACTTAGAATAAAGACTATGACTCCTGATAAGGTGACTTATAAGATATCTGTAACCCTAGACACAGATGTTTGTTTTTCTTTCCTTCTGTATTTTTGCTGCGTCCTGGGAATAATTCAGTCAGTTTTGGGAGCAGGGGGTCAACGGTGAAGATCTGAGAATACGCTACGTCTAGTAAGCAGGCTAAAGGGAAACACTGAAAAAAATAGACATGGCCATTAAAATAAAGTGAATGGATCAGTGCATAGATCAGGGGGAGATAATCTAAATTTAAAATGAATAGTTAGTTTAAAAATGCTATTCCTGGCTGTCCGGCTTCTGAGTTGAGTCACATCGGTGTCTATTTTAGGGCTTTAAATAATCACTTTTTAGTTCAAGTACATAAACAGATGAATGGTTGCTGGATACATGCTTTTATTTATAGAACATACACTTATTCTTAATCAAACGTAGGAAATGAATATTGCAGTGGCTCCTTTTGTTTACAGATATTGCATTGCTTACTAGCCAACCTCTATTCTGTAGCATCACATAGGTGGTTCCAATGTCCGTGCTTTATCGTTCCAACAATGACACATAGTAACGGATGGAGAACTTGCAGTCTTCAAACACTGCATGCATGGCGAGCTAGCATAGATGCTGAACTTAAATACATTGCTCATTTAGGGGCATATTTTATTTAGCTGGTGTTTTCGCTTGTGATGAAATGGCTTGGTTCCACTTCAACCCTGTTATTGCCTACAATAACTCCGCCGGCAATGTCTCCCATTGGCGATAGTATCCCCCATGCTTGTGCATGGAAAAGCCTATATATTTAGTATTCCCTCAATGCCTTTCCTTCTGTGTCATCTGTAGGAAAGGCCGGCCTATTCGTTATAGAATAGCCTAAAAAAATTATTTAATTATGCAATAAATAATTTTTGTTTAAGCTGGAAGTCTTTAAAATAAATATGGCTATGATGATCTAGGTTGAGGGGGGGCGGTGATATTTTACAAAGACATTTTATTGGCTGCCAAATTTTGTTTTCTTCAAACAGTGGAACTCAGAGCCTGATAAAGGGTTCAGGCCACCCTAGGCTAATATGCTTGTAGTAACCCCTCACATTCCATGCTAGGCTCATACTCTGTAGGTAAAAACAAACTCATGCTTAATTTAAAATCTGCCTTCCTTCACTCCCACCACCAATGTTTATGTTCCCATTTTTCGAAACTCAGCTCCACTTGGCTTTTTAAAAGGGTCATAGCAATTTTTGGCACTCATTTAATTTTCATTACTGTACAGCAGAACGAGGCATGACCGAGCGCTACTAAGCAACAATCAGATTCTAGCTGTCATTTTGCAGAAAGTACTAAATAAATGACAGCTAGAATGTGATTGGTTGCTATAGGCAACATCCCCACTTTTTCAAACCCGCAGCTTAGTTAATCTAGCCCATGGAGTTATCAGAGGACCAGCTTACAATAGGAGACTTTAAACACATTTAAACAAAGAAGCCTCTGGCCTGCAACAATTCCTCTTAACAATTCCTTTTAACGATCTATAGCCTCACAATATTTGTATTATTTTCTAAGAATTAATTAGATGGAAACCTATGGCATTTAAGAGAGCATTTAATCCCTCTTCATACACAGGCCACGTTTGTACAGCAATAAATTAATATACTTAATTACTATTTGTTGGAATGTTTCCGTGTGAGCATTTTTCTTGTGGGCATTTGTGTCAGTGGGGTTTTATCCGTGAGCAATTTTCCTGTGGTTTTTTTTCATGTTCACTTTTTTCTGGTTGCCGTAGTAGACATCGGAGGGAGCGGCGGGCGTTCTGAGGGAGAGAGAGGACCGGGTAATGCCCCCAATTTAATCTGTGTGAGAGACAGGTAGAATCAACATTTTAGGTGGAAAACCCATTTAACATCAAGACCTGTGATATCTCCCAAACACATGAGCAGCCCAGAACTGCCAGTGGAATCAGTATAGTGCTTACATTGGAGAAGGATGTCTGTCCCAAATCTTCAGCTCCAAAATGTACATTAACCTTGTGTTCTGAGAAAGCTGGGACACAAACATAGAGCCAGTCCCACAGGACACGATGAGAAATTGTGAATCGAGGGCTGGGAAGAGCAGTGCAACGGCGGCAGTTACAGGATGTGTCACTTGCTGCAGATTTAGACGAGTTATGAAGAACAACTTCCTTTTTGTTGACACATGGGAAGTCATTTGTCATGACACAGGCGAGTCTGGAACCAATGATGTTTATGTGAGCAGGGGAAATGAGCTCTCGTCCACTCCAAGTAGAAACGTTTCATGAGGTTCATTTAGGAAATGATAAATAAAGGAATTATTCATCTCTGGATTATACCTGCGTCTTGTCTTCCGATCCAGTTCAATCATATTGTTTGCCTGCACAAACTCTGTCATATCCTCACTAAGTGGCTTTCTCATGTCCCGCTGCCAGATACAGAGACTTGCAGACAATTCACCAATAAGGAACAAGTTGTACTTCTAGAGCTCGTTATTATTAGGAGTGCGACAATACAGTCATTTGTTGGTGGAAATTACTGACAATTATTTCCTATTATTATTATAATTAATACACTATATGAAAAAAAAAGTAGAAGATCGGTGTATTAATATTTCTGCTTGCACCACTGACCACAACTTATCACACAACCTTTCAATAAGAAAGGTAAAAAGAATAAATGGCCACATTGCAATGTTCATTGTCAGGCTTTTTAGAAATGAGTCCTGTGCATATATATAAGGGACTGTATATGTATATAAAGACGGCACCATATGACAGTGATGATGGCGATGATGATGAAGATGATAATTATGGTGGTGATGATGATGATGATAGTGGTGATGAAGATGATGATAATTATAATGATGGTGGTGGTGATGATGATGATAGTGGTGATGAAGATGATAATTATGGTGGTGGTGATGAAGATGATATGATGATAATTATGGTGATGGTGATGATGATTTTGGTGATGGTGGTGGTGATGATATGATGATAATTATGGTGGTGGTGATGAAGATGATATGATGATAATTATGGTGATGGTGGTGGTGATGATGATTTTGGTGATGGTGGTGATGATTATGATGATAGTGGTGATGAAGCTGATTATGGAGATAATGATGATGGTGGTGGTGATGATAGTGGTGATGAAGATGATGATAATTATGGTGGTGGTGGTGGTGATGAAGATGATATGATGATAATTATGGTGATGGTGATGATGATTTTGGTGATGGTGGTGGTGATGATGATGATGGTGATGGTGGTGATGAAGCTGATTATGGAGATAGTGATGATGGTGGTGGTGATGATAATTATGGTGATTGGTGGTGATGATGATAGTGGTGATGAAGATGATGATTATGGAGATAATGATGATGGTGGCGGTGATGATAATTATGGTGATTGGTGGTGATGATGATAGTGGTGATGAAGATGATGATAATTATGGTGGTGGTGATGAAGATGATATGATGATAATTATGGTGATGGTGATGATGATTTTGGTGATGGTGGTGGTGATGATGATGGTGATGATTATGGTGATGAAGCTGATTATGGAGATAGTGATGATGGTGGTGGTGATAATTATGGTGATTGGTGGTGATGATGATAGTGGTGATGAAGATGATGATTATGGAGATAATGATGATGGTGGTGGTGATGATAATTATGGTGATTGGTGGTGATGATGAAGATGATGATAATTATTATGGTGATGGTGGTGATGATGAAGATGATGAAAATTATTATGGTGATGGTGGTGATGATGAAGATGATGATAATTATGGTGATGGTGGTGATGATGATAGTGGTGATGAAGATGATGATTATGGAGATAATGATGATGGTGGTGGTGATGAAGATGATGATAATTATGGTGATGGTGGCGATGATGATAGTGGTGATGAAGATGATGATTATGGAGATAATGATGATGGTGGTGGTGATAATGGAGATGGACCTGGACAAAGGGACAGACATTCCTTCTTGTTATGGACGAGGTGCAAAGTGCACATCAATATTTGTCTGATCCAAGACACAAATGAGAATTCAGTTTATGAAGCCAGATATTTAAATAAATTGGTACTTGTGGAGATTACACTGTTGTGGCTACAGTGGGCCTGATTCAACATTGGTATATCTTGCATGAGAGCGCTCTGCGCATGCTCAGAAACAGACTTTATGCCACTGATGCAATTTATACAATTCATGTCTGAACACAAGTGACACTTATTACTGTCTATGACTTGAGGGGTGAAATGGGAAGGGTCCGATGAACATAGGCAGTGTACAGCAAAGGACGTGCCAAAGGTGAGCCAACACATATATGGCCGATTCATGTTGTGGGTTTCTCTCAAGTACGTATTTTTTGGGGCGTAATATTTGCACCAGCCACAGCGCAGGTGTAAGTGTCGACTGATAGTGATTGCATGTACAGTATACAATAATGATTATAGTATGAGTTAATTTCTTTTATAACATCTTTATTTGCATGCGTTCTGATGGGACTTGATATTTCACATTTGCATGTGCGTATCCTGCACTCTGTTTGTTAACCTACGTCCAGTACTGTTTAGGCAGGGCGTACTTATACCCAGGTTCAAATGGAAACATATCTTCAGATCACTGGGATTTGAAAATGGTCGGATCTATACTCAAGTTGCGTGCTCATTTTATAAAAACCGCAGCTTGTGAGCAGGTTGCGTTCAAAGATGAATCAGGCCCAGTGTGTTTTAAATGAAAGGAATTGGGATTAGGCATCGAAAGTCACATGGTCTTCCAGTCTTATTTATAAAAGGTGCTAGAAAAAAACATTGAATTATAATTGGAAACTGTAAAAATGAAGACAAAATTAAATTAATTAATTTTGCACGAACATCTGAAAACAATTATACAGTTGGTGGCTGTGTAATATCCACACTTGTACCACTGTAATTTAAACAATAGGACCCACCTAGTGCTCTAGGGGCTGAGGACAATAAGCAGTATAACCACTCTGATAAGCAAGACCAGTCGTATATGACCAACCTGTGGCATGCCCCAATACTTTACCCATGCTGTGAGATGCAAAATAAGACCATGTTACTAATGCTGTGAAATGTTTGCAGTCGCTCTTCACCCTCTTCACCCTGGGACTCTTGGGGTGCTGAGAACAGTACTATAAATAAGCACCAGTTCTGTATTAACACACCAAAACAAGAGTTAAAGTATGAAAATTATGTTGGTGAAGCAGGTGAAAAAAAAAAAAAGTTTAGACATTCTACATTGCTCTCACTGCAACAGCAGAAGCAGTCTCCCGTTGTTCAGTGGAGGCTGGGGAAAATAAACAACTGTACCATTCTGATAAGTGATAAGATAAGATCAGTGATAAGTGTCCAGTCTACATCATGTGGCTCATTTCACACACCACCACCCTCAGTACTGTGAGAGGCTAATACACATCCATACTCTTTTAATATGTTTTCACTTTCTCTGTTATGTCTATCCTATAGTTCTCAATTCTAGTCCTTGGTGGATGTAAATAAGCTAGAATTTCTTTGCAATGACCCATGGGAAGTGTAAGTGTGTGATGCTTGTGGTTGGAGAGGTTGAGCAGTCTTCTGTTGAGTCAGTGTTGAGTTGAGCCGAGTTGAGTTAAAAGTTCCAAGATCTAAGAGGAATATGTAGTGCTTCCAAGTCTGCGATAGGGATGCAGAGAGAGAAGGTCGAGTGATGTGACGGAGCAAGTGGAGACAAAGAGAAGACAGCTTGTTGTACTAGAAGAGAGAGAGCTTAGTCTGCAGCTGATCTTGACAAGTTAGAGAATCGGAATTCCAGAGCAAGGGTGCAGACTAATGAGGTGTCAATGTAAGTAGAATGTGGACACCTATGTACCCCAATACACGGGACCGAAAGGAGTTCTGCAAGTGGAGTTATGGGGAAACAGAGTTTAGTTACCTAGTTATAGTGCAAGGCGGAGATAAGTGAAATAAAGAGCTCTTTAACCAAGTCAGTGTGTCATTACCTGATAAGTTTGATGAGGGTGGGATAATAAAGGATGATTATGCTGCAAAGCAGAGGTGCGAACAAGTTATTCATTCTGTGGCGTCAAGAGACTGTACATAAAGACTGTCCATAAATATATATCATTTATTTATCCAATGAAGTTAACTTGGCAACCATCATTTCATCAGTTCTGTCTGTCCGTAGTTACACCTGCCACACCCATGTTTCATCTTTGTTCACACCTGCATCAGCGTTTGCCCTCTTGACCCATGTGTCCTGGAATGAGAGAGAGTATGAGCTGCAGTGGGGACGGGAAGGGGGGATGGGTTTTCTCCTATGGGCTTCTCCAGATAGATATGATGGAGGACCCTCTACCACATCACACATGTTGTCACATATTTATCTTTTTTATGAGTATTGGGGGTAATTTCCTGTAAAAAAAAACAATTCAGCATGAACTTGCTTGTGGTTCAATAGAAATAACAATCTTGGCTTGTTTTCAGGGCGAATGCTCTATATGGAATATTTTAATGTTCTACGATTTGTTTTTTCTGAACACATAAAACATTATAAAAATCTGGTGTTGAGACGCCATCTGGTGGCAATGCAGTGACCGTGGTAAATAAATCATTCCGTGCGAAAGCAACTATTACATCAATCAGTTCCCAAGCTTCGGCGTTATTGTTTTTTTTCTTACCACAGATTGTATTTCTTCAGTTGGTGGAGTTCTGCAAATCAAGTTCTAAAATGTCTTGGTAAATGATCCATTGTTTTAACATTTGCATTTTAAATGTATATCACATGTACCTTCAACCTACAAACAGTGGTGCTAGCCATTTTGTGATTTGAATCACAGAATACAGCCTATTGATTTACTAGGAATCAGCAACATCATCGAGACACAAATTGACTTTATGTTTATTTTACTGGGCTCTAAAAAGAGTATTAGCTCTTGAATCAAGTAAATCTGTCATTATATATCTGTTTAGTCATGGCTGCAAGTGACAAGGGCAGTGTCATGATGTGATGAGGGGAAATGATGAAGTACAAAGCCACAGACCATATTATTATTATTATCGTAGATTTGTTAGACGCCACAGTGCTCCGCAGCGCCGTACAGAAGGGAAAATAGGACATACATAAAACAGTGACATACTAGGTAGACAAAATAAACACAGACATGAAAACAACGGGTATGGAGGACCATGCTCATTAGCAAGCTTACATTATAAGTGGAAGTGCACAGCTGAAAAAAGAAGAGCAAATGTATCTCACAGTGGAGATTGGGACAGCTGTGAGGGTGCATTAGTGTGAATAGTGTTATCATGGATAAGGTCACCTCTAAAAAAGATGAATTTTAAAAGAGCATCTAAAGATATGTAGGCTGTGGGAAAGTCTGATTAAGCGTGGTAGGGAATTCCATAAGTGGAGAGCAGCACGGGAGAAGTCTTGTAGGTGGGAGTGAGAGGTGGTTATCAGAGGCGAGACAAGGTGCAGATCATAGATAGATCTAAGGGTGGGAGGGGGAGTATTTTGATATGAGATTTGAGATATATGCAGGGGTAGTGTTGCTGAGGGCTTTGTAGGTAAGGGTGAGTAATTTGAATTTGATTCTGGAGGACACAGGGAGCCAGTGTAGTGATTTGCAAAGTGGTGCAGCAGATGTGGAGCGGTGAGAGAGGAAGATCAGTCTTGCAGCAGCATTTAGGATGGATTAAAGTATGGATATATAGGTATCAGCAATGCCAGATAGAAGGAGGTTGCAATAGCCAAGCCGAGAAATGATGAGAGAAAGGATAAGAGATTTGATAGCATGCTGAGCAATAAGTGTGTTACCATGGATGTAACTAGGGTTGTGAGATAGGGGAAACCGCCCAGAGCGCAATGCTGAAGGGGGGCGCAGTTTATCAATATTTTAGGTTCATTTAGTTAAAATTGAGGGCTAGGGGGCGGCATTTTTGTTTCTCAGCCCAGGTGCTAAAATTTGAAGTTACGGCTCTGCCACAGACTGATAAATTGAAATTGGAAATAGCAGAGTCTCCCCAACATCACAGATAGTAATCTGAGGCTACTGTCGAATGCGGAAAGATTGTCAATTGCACCTATGTAAGAGACAAAGTGCGTACATTCAACTTGATTCATAATGGAATGAAGCCTATAAGCATTTATACATACCTTACAGAGTTCTCTCATTTTATACTGCCAGCTTATAACATAGATGAAAACTTCCACAGAGCCGAAACACCTTATTGCCCATATTACAATTAGAATTTGAGGACCCCCTAGATCAGGGCTTGGCAACCTTGTTCTATCAGTGTGGCAGAAAAATGATTTTCAAGCCCAGGGGTGCAGTTGTATGTGTGCGTATATGTGTGTGTATATGTGTGTGTGTGTGTGTGTGTGTGTGTGTATGTGTATGTGTGTGTGTGTGTATATATATATATATATATATATATATATATATATATATATATATATATATATATATATATATATATAAAAATAAACTTAAATAAAAAATGCAAACTTAAATAAAAAAAATGGGCGCCAGGCCATCTCAGTTAAAACTATAACAACTCTATTTTAACTCCTTCTCCTTCAGCACAGATCTTAATGGTTGCAATAACATTCTGTTCCTTTAACACCAACTCCTCCAACACATAAACATAATGGTTACAATATAGTTACATTTCATCACCATCTCCTCCTGCTCACACTTAGCAGAAATAACACAAAACTGGCAGCTCACATACCCGGTGTTGTGGGTGAAGTTATTGCACAGCAAACAGTCAGAGTTCTGAGTACAGGCACACAGTAGGCATGGTCCAGAGGTTCTTGCACTCCTCGTGCACTCCATACCCTACACCAGGGACCCTCCTCTACCACTAAGCTATGCTGCCTTCATGCAGCGACATCCCTTAACAGTATGGGGTTGCTTTTCAAGGAAGCTCTCCTACTGCTGCTGTACAGTAATCCCCAAATAACCAGGGACCCTTCATCATAATATTCCTCATGCTGCAACTACTTTTTAGGGAACAGTTCCAGAATGTTGACAGTCCCAAACATCCTAGTACCAGGGATCCTCTCACTGCAGCCTTGTAGCTTATCACAGCACACCCCTAACTGCAGGGTCCAACCATGCTTCTGTTAGATGTAACATCTTCCTTTTTACAGGCAACATTATGTACAGTCTCACATGGCACCTGTCCATCAATCTTTCAGGACACTGATACTTAATGCACCATAAAGGGGCTCTTAACTGTTGGGGCGCTCCTCCACTACCAGTGCCGTGACTCCGTGCTGCTTCCTTACTTTCCATATGGTATATAGGATATGTGGACTCTTCCCTCTTCTAATATGCATTAGTTCTTGTGGCTTATCTCCATGCACCCACCCGTCTGAGCATTACTGGACATCTACATAGATGGAGGACAGGCAGTCTGAAAATGGAGAAGTTGGTGGGCTGTCAATTGGACGGTGAACTTCCGCTAAGCGCTCTGCATCATCTGGAGAAGATGGTGGGTGGAGAAGCTGCTGGGCAGGATGCTGGGCTGTCCAAAGAGGGGCGGCCTGTCATCAGTGCTCCTTAAACCTGACAGTCAAACAGCATAAAGGAAGTTGGGTGGTGGAAGACCTGAGCTACACTACAAAGGCACTCCTTAGTCCACCTTCATTCAGAGATGTCTGGGCTGATGAACTAACGCTATGGCAAGGGGTAACGCCTCTGCAGCATGGAACCCTTCCCCCACCACTGTGGAGCTACGTTGTCCACCATGGCCACCTCCACTATGGGCAAATTTTTGCTTGTATGTTACACAAGCTCCATCATGCAGAATCTGTCTGTTGCTGAGTGGGATGTTTGCTTAACATTTAATAAAAATACCCGATATCGCACATAGCTGTTAAACGTAGGACTACACAGACTTGTGGGCGCCCTGTGAAAAATGAGCTAACTTGTAGTTTGGATTGTCTAAATACTTTGTCTCATCACAACTAATGATGTCAAACAAATATCATTTGAGGCGGAAATTTCAAATTACATCTTGTTAGTGCAGCTGATAATTTTAGATTTTGTGAAAGTGTCTGATACTGTTCCTCATAACAGTCTGCTACATAATATCAGAGTGCTAGGTCTAAAAAAACAAATGTCTGTTGAAATTTAATGTAGATAAATGTAGGGCTATGGACCATGACTGTGGTACTCCAGAGAGGAGATCTCCAAAGTTGGGAAGTATGCTCAAAAGTCCAGCAAAAAGTGTTGCAATATCACACCAGTACATTAGAATTGACAGATTCACCTGTTTTTATACTGTGATGCAAAGTGCCTTATGGATAGCATTGTTTATTTTGTATATGAGTATAGCAAGTGTCTTTGAAGCAGGTGGGGTACGGTAATCTGATGTTGTGGATACCGACACCCAGTATATCTACAAAAAAAATATGAATAGATTAATAACAATATAAATAAAATGTAGCCTTACCTATAAAGCGACTGGGGAGATCACCGAATGCAGTGGTATGCGACCACTGCTAAATCCGAACATGGTGGATGACGGCGGGTGATTTTGACGTGAGGCAAGTTCCCGATGAACCCTAACCCTAATCCTTAAGATACCTGTTGAAATAGATGTCGGCGTCTTCAGTGACGTCAAAATCAGGTGGCGGCATTCAGCAGGTTCGGATATAGCAGCAGTTGCATACCACTATTTTCGTTAATCTCCGCCGTCGCTTTAAAGGTAAGGTTGGTTTTTAATTATATCGATATGAATGTGTTTGTGGGGTTGTTTGTAGTTATACTTGGTGACGATTACAACCTTTTGAAGCATATTAAAAAATCCTCAATGCATGCGATAAGCATCTGTGCAGATTGCTTTTTAGATCCTAAATATATTTAGGGCGTCTATGTTCCAAAAAGAGGAATTGAAATATGCTCAATTGTGTGTAAATACCCTCTATAATATGTTGTAGCTTTGAATATGACTCTGTAAATGTTATGACATTTGTACACACATTTTTACACACTATTTAAATCCTGTAATTGTATTTAAGTCATATAATAATTTAAAGTTTTTAGAAAACAATTTATTCAACTAGCCACCAGGTGGCAATAAAGTCCTGTAAACATCTGACAGAACTAATGTATGAACCTCTGGGGATATATTTACTGAACTGCGAGTTTAGTTTGAAATAGTAACCAATTAGATTCTAGTTATCGTTTATTTAGTACAGTCTACAAAATGACAGCTAGACTCTGATTGGTTGCTATCAGCAACATCTCCACTTTTTCAAACCCGCAGTTTAGTAAATATACCCCCTGGTCTCTATATATGATCCTTGAGTGGTTTACAGGTTATCTAGTTTATAGCTTATGTAGTCTTGTGTATGAACTTCTATTATTTAGTCCTTGCAGGTTTGCCATAAGAAAAGTCCATCATATGGTTTGAGGTTTAAAACCATACCAACCAACATTGCGATGATCTACGGACTGATGGTGCCCAGGACAACATTGACTAAATTATTGAAGACACAGAACCAAGCTAATAATAAGACTATAAAAAAATGTCTAAATCTATGAACAGCCAATCAGAGCAGTTTTCCTAAGCTAGGCACTTCTGATTAGTTGTTCTCGTATTGACATCTCTCATTCATTTGCATTGTAGTAGAAAAGTGTAAGGGTGTTTTTACTTGAATAAAAATGTTTTGGAAAAAATGTGTTTTTTCTTACTATTGTAATAATATATGTGACAGCCATGGCATGCTGGTGTTCCCCAAGCATCAGCATGTCCAAGCAGTCAATGGCTAGCAGGGCATGTATAATAGTACTTAAATCTTTAAAGACCTTAACCCCTTATGATGGCACCCACTGATCGCTGATGCCAGGATGAGCCCCAGTGCAATTCAGTAGAGGGATTGCTTGATCTATTATTTTATTTATTTATTTTAATTTACTTTTAAAAGATACAGCACAGACAAGTAATGCATCTGCTTCATGACGTAACACATGTCTCCTTTAAGAGACACATACACATATGGAGATTTAATTAGTAGATAAAAAGTGATCAACGCTGCAGTGTTAGATAAGATATTTCCTTGCTATATCTGTAAATAGATATGATAAGTGTTATGTTTGCATGGTGTAAAGAAGCAGTGGACAACAGACGGTCCATTGGCCACCTGCAGACTAGTAGGCCTTCTCTTGCAGGCCCCCCCCCTCCCCCAGTCAGTTGCTCTCGATCCTATTAGAATGGGGCAGCCGACATCTGCGTCTCATGACCTCCTCTGTACAGTGCAAGGAGGTCACACAACACCCCCAGAGGAGGAGGGAGCTCACTGTGCAGGGCGGTCACGCGGCACACCCACAGGAGGAGGGAGTGCATAGTGCACAGAGGTCACATGTTATACCTGGAGGAGGAGGGAGTGCCATGTGCACTCCCTCCTTCCTCTGTATGGCTCCTTTGAAGACTGTGGTGCCCATCCTGTGGCCCTCCAGCTAATTCATGTTGCCACTCACTGGTGTAAAGCTATATCATTCATTTGATTCTTCTGTATATGGTTACTTCCAGTTAAAAGAGAATGGATTTTTCTAAGTACATGTATGATCAATGCTGCAGTGACGTCACACATTTATGTGCTAAATGATTATATACACGTGCTTAAAATCACCTTATAGAATGTGAAGAATGATAAGTTTGAAGCATGTTTACGATAATTTCCCAGCTTTAAAGTTAACTTGGGATCACAATTTACACTTATTTAATGTCTATTTTTGCTATAAAAGTTAGAGGTGGCTGCACTTTAGATGAACTCTGTGCCCTACCGCCCACATAAGCATCTTCTCACAAATATAAAACAGTTAAACATTTGTGAATGCAGTGGGAAATTGCAGAGTAGTACCAAGGAGTGTCTATGTCAGGTCAGCTGATGGATGCAAGGAGTTCAACTGTCATTGTTGTTGCCATCTCTATTCCTCCTTTGGTGATCTGTGCGGCCTCCTTGTTGACAGCAGCTGCCACCTAAACGCCCGCAACAATGGGGAACATGTGCCCTGGTGTTGTGTACAAAGAGTCTGGCATCCAGCTGCTCTGAGCTGGTGGATAACCAGAGGGGTGCCCATGCAGCACAAAAGCCTTTTCGATAACCAGAAGAGGAAGGAGGTACAGTTGAGATAAATGGTGAATCAGGTCATGGTTGCCAGCAACTGACTGTCATAAGATTGCTACAAGGACCAGTTTATCTTTCATGTCCAACAGCTACAATTATTATTCCGCTACGTTATATATCAATTATTTCACATACTTTTAAGATTGTAAGTTCATTTCAGCAGGACCATATTTATCTCCTGTTTCACGTTATTGACCATGAATACAACAAAATGGGTTGTATTATGTTGTCCTCAATGTAAAGTACTGTGTAATATGCCAACACTTTATACATAAAGGATAATAACAATAATTTCTTGTTTTCCGTACTGGTTTGCATAATTCACACACAAAACATCATTCCTCTGTTCTGTGTGTTTGTGTCATTTAGGTTTGCTGCCACTTAAAAAGGAGGAAGTGCATATGTAACAAAAGCCCAATTCTACTTGCAGGGTGGTCATGTTTTAATCCTCTTTTAGATGCGTGACACACAGGTGATATGCTGGTTCAGGCTATCACCCCATGTCACCCTCACAACTCATATTGTACAAAGGACCTTCAGCCTATGATAGGTATCTCCAAAGCAATGCCATTGCTAACTAAATGCTTGGTAGTGTTATATTTCTGTGCATCTGGGTCATTCCAGACCACAGTAGCTGTGGTGGCAGGGATGTCATGGTCTGCTTTTAGTCAAGTACTGAAGCAGGTCATAGATATTCCTTTCACACCTCTGACAATTTATTAATTTGCCATTTGATGAGGACTCCCTTTTGCAAAAAAAAGAACAATTGTTTCAACATTGCTCAATTCATAGGGTCAGTGTTACACATATAGCCCTTGTACAACCTGTGAGGAAGGAACTAATGTTTCATAAGAGAAAACATTTCCATGCAATCAATACCCAGGCATTATGTGATGTGTCTAGCCTCATCTGTAGCCTGGTTGCCACATTTCCTGGGAGTACCCGTGACTCCTTCATAATGAGGCAATCAGGGATATGGCACAAATGATCTGAAAGGTCAGGTGAGCAGGAGTGGCTATTATATAAGTGTTTAATGTAATTGTAGATATAAGTCTATAACATAATTGCTCAGATAATATGTTTTCAGCATTATGACATTTTTTTATGTCAATATGCTGGAATATAGATCATTCTAAATTCTTTAAAATCTTTACATCAACACTGTTCATATCACAACCAGAATAAGCTGGCATGTTTAATAGGATGCATTCATAGTTGTATTTTTGCTTTGAAATTGACAATAGGTGGGGAATGTATGCAAATACTTGGGAGAGTCCAAATTCTGAGAGATACTAACGTAGTTAATTCTCAGTTTGGCTCAAGTTATTGGCCAAGTGAGAGTCTGGTTGGTATAGTTGCCCCTTCAAAGCCAATAGTTTTGAATAGGTCATTTTTCTGGTATTCTTATGTTTAGTTGATAGAGTTAAGATTAGAGATTCCGGTTCAGTTAAACATGGTATTTATTCCTGCCTATCAAATGTCATTTTTGCATGGATGCCCAGACTTGGAGAACACTCTATTCTAGACAAATTCACAGGTGCACATATTATCTGTGTTTCTTTATGATTGACTTGACAGTGCTCCAGGGGTATAATACCAGTCCTTGAAATCTTCTTACATCCTTCCCATCAAAGGTGCTTTTCAATAACCCTTTCTTAGATTTGCTTTGAATGTTCTTTGATCTTCACGATGAAGCTATTGTTGGGCAATGTGCTAAACAACTGTCGGACCTCTCACAAATGAGTATTTTCATTTTTAAATCAATTGAAACACTTAAATTGTATGCAGGTGGAATTAAGGTGTATCTTAGCAAAGGAGTAAGTAATACTGAATTAAATCAATTATCGTATGTTTTTACATATAATTCATTAAGAGAAAGCTTTTTTTTAACATTTGATATTACAACATATTTTGCATTTACCTGTGATAAGAATTGCTGAATAAATCCATTTTGATTCTGTGAAGTAAGAACGTAAAGGGGCTTATTTACAGTTTGCATATGATCCGCATTTCAGTGCTGTGCATGTGCGTATGTAGAGTGTACGCCTGGAGAGGCAGAACAGCGGAGGAAGGGGTGGGCAACCATAGGCTGAATACAGTAAGGGCATGTGCACGGAAAATCAACTGAATTATAAGTGCGCGCATATGCAATACGTCGGTCTGGAGGTGTATCTCTTATACGTACTGGAGAATTGATACAACTATAATGTTGAGGATATTTATCAGTAACTTCTGATTGTCGGATTGCAGACCTCTCTAGCTGATACTTACTACAGTATATAAAGTCGTGGTCAGCTATTTGCAATGCTTATTTGTCATTTCTATTTCCTCTAATGCAGAAAATAAGTCATTGGCTTTTATTTAAAGAGGGCAACAATAGATGTTTATATTTAAATTCATTTATTTTTCTATTTAATTCATTTTATATGGAAAATGACACTTCGTTATTTTATTATATTGTGTACTAATTGGGTAGTGCAAGGTTCTATCTCCACATAGGAATGTAAATAGTTTTTACATGCACCGTTTCTCTATGTACATTTAGAGCGTTTATGTATCAAACTCTAATGCTACCTTGTGGTTAAATGATCACAATTTAGTAGTGTGATTAACAAGCAGGAACTGAGTCATTTAAAAGATATTAAACTAGTATGTGTTCACTGGTTTCTGATGAAATGACTGGAAATACTTGTATTAAATTGTTTTGGTGACTCTAACCCCCTTTATTTTTGGCTACGGATTAAAGAAAGTTAAATTTTAACAAAACCGACAGCATTCCACATTAAAATACTCCAGAATTACCAGCATATGGGACTAGCGAGAACGTGTCGAATTGAGGATTTAGGACTCATAAAAAGCGGGGTTCCTCTGCTGGAGCTCTGGCAGCGAGTTCTTTTACCCTAAGTTTGGAGCATAGCTATAGTCGCCTACTTGATGTGCAGAAAAAAGTCTCAACAATTTCTCGATCTAAGATTCAAACGGAGAAAAAAAAGCACAAAACTAAAAGTTAAATTGTTAGGATATAATAACATATAAACCTCTGGTTACACCTTCCATGCAGTGATTGTTGATGTCTTCATTTCCCATATAAATGTAAAGTGTATTGCTCACAACCTATATCCTGGTACTAATCATTACCCAATATTGATAATAGCTAACAAGTGTCTGTAGCCCTTTCCAGGTCATTGACATGTATAATATGTTGAAATGTGACCTCCACCCAATATTACAAGTTTAGTTGTAGATCAATATTGAAACGTACTGATTATTTACTTAGTGATTAGGTTTTGTTCAATCGTATATTCCAGTAGCAGACTCGTTGAATAGGCGAGATAAGAATCCATTTACTAATGGTCCAATAGTGCATTGCTCCTGGGATAAGGCAGCACTGGCTCCGCTGACAATGACAGGACTTGAATTAGGTACACATTTTATTACTTTTGTTGGGAGTAAAACTAAATGACTGATAAAGTTGCTGCATTTATATCTACTTATTCTTTCAATGCCCTATTCCTCCCATACGTTTGATTCCATTACACAAGGGTCCTGGCAGCCAAGAGGGCTTCAGAGCAAGTTTTGTTTTTGGGGTGGGGGCAGTGATACCGATCTACTCACTTTGCATGTCCTGGCCCCCACTCGTGTTCAGAAGAGCATAGCAGGGGCCCCAGAGCTTACGTTCCAAATAGGCTGCAGCGCTGCCACAACAGAGTACAGCGGAAGGGAGTGTGTTACATCAAATATAACGTCTCCCAGCTGTCCTGATTTAGGAGGGACAGTCCCTGGGAATCAGGACATTTGTCACGATTTCCAGGAGAGCTGAGTGTTGTCTCCGTTGATGGGTGCCCCTTCAATGCTGAGGGGAAAGGAAGGGGGCTGGGGCAGGTACAGCGCTTCAGAAGCACTGGGCATGGGAACATGGCGTGCTCCAAGGTGTTGTGGACACGCTCCTGTGCAGTATATCCACGCATCTGCTGCTGCAAAGCAATTGTGGACATCTAAAAGATGGGTGGCATGCGTATATGGCATGCAGTATACAGATTGACACATATCTATGCTCTTCTCCTAGGGGTTAATTTCACAAGCTGCGGGTTTGAAAAAGTGGAGATGTTGCCTATAGCAACCAATCAGATTCTAGCTGTCATTTATTTAGTACATTCTAGAAAATGACAGCTAGAAGACCATTAGGCCAGGGCAAAGAAATAAAAAGTGGCATCAGTAACAAAAAGTGCAGTTGCTTCTGTCTTGCTTTGTGCAAAAGTGTTAAGGGTGACTACAAAACCTTGGCATGGCATTGTCGCCTTGGAGGAGTTGAGAGCTAGGGCTTGGACGTAGGGGGAGACCCAACATTGCCAGGCTTTTCTCACGTCCAGCCCCCCCACACACACATGGTGGGAAAGGGCACCTGCCTAAAATTTGCTATGGATCTGCTATGCTATATTGTATTATGATATTCGCATTGAAGAATTTAAAACAAAGAACAAACTGTATAGTGCAATTAACCCAAACTTGGACAGGACGGAAGGAGATGAACTTGTGGCGATGTCCCTGAGGTCAAGTCTCTGGGAGAATATTGCTGGCCGGGTGCATTGAATGTTAGGCTACTGTCTTAATATCAGGTCTGATTTCACTATCACACTGATAAGTATTGAATAGCAAGCAGAGTGTTTATGTAATTTCTCACAGAGCTATAAAGAGCTCACTGTGTTCTCTGGCATCTGCACTGTGGCAGGTCTGTAATGTCGCCAGGCTGTTATTAGCTGGATGGGGATCATAAAACTACTATTGAAGTGGAATTAAGTTGTTGACCAATAATCAGGAGCTCTTGATTGTACGAGAAGTACTGCGGCTCCTGACACTGCCTCGCGTTACTCACTGTTCTTATCAACAATAAACAAGATTACTGTCATAAATGCATAAAACTGTAACTGGTAGTGAAAGGGCCGATGCAGGTGAGTCCCTGCAATTAGACTTGACACCGATAGACATTAAAAAAATGTTCCTCTTATCTTTAAAAACAAAGAAATATGGGTCCTTTAACACAAAGGCCATTGGCTGTGACATTAAATCCATCAAACTTGGTCGAGACAGATTTAAATTGATAAAGAAAACTTTTTTAATCTATGACCAGTAGAGGGCCATCATGAGTCACAAGTGATCCAATCTATGACCAGTAGAGAGCCACCATGAGTCACAAGTGATCCCATCTATGATCAGTAGAGGGCCACCATGAGTCACAAGTGATCTGCAGAATCAGATCCTATCCAGGTTATATATGCATTCAGATTGCAATGAGCAATGTTGGATTTAAGCATCATTGTTCAGTGTGTGACTATTGCATAAAAGGAAGGGTGAGTTCTTAATCTTTCAAATGTTATTTTGCTGACTCACCAGGCCTTACCTAAACTTGTACTTTTGCAACATGGTGTCAATGGCTCTGCATTCTTCAGCCTCTAGTCAGAACAATGCGTAGTATATTTATTTACCAGTGTCATCAGGTTTTCAGAGTTTCCTGACCTAGGTCCTCCACCGTTCCCAAGATATGTTCTTTGTGCTGCAGTTAGACACACAACAATTATCTACCAGCAGGTTTACCTGAAATGTTAAGGCTGAAATAGGAATAAAACATTTATGGACATAAATAAAAAGCCCTTTAACCTTATTCTATACCATAAAATAGCACTGGAAACAATTGATATCTGATGTTCATACATAAAAACAGGATTTGTAAAGAGCAAAGCCCTTAGTTGGATGGCTCAGACCTCTATTGCATGAAAATCTCTGATAAATGACACTAGTCTATACTCAGGAATGCAACAATAGGGGGTATGGGGGCTATGGGGCCCGTAGTTTAGGTGGTCCCTCCAGAGCCCCACTTTGTTTTCTAATTATTGGGTGCATAGTCAGAAAAGATCCGCTGCTCTGCTCTATTAAGATCAGAGGGGTACCCGTGAGGCGAGAATGATATCGATGGGCCCCTACCCGCGATACACTGTTCCACCCCTGACTATACTAAAGGGCTTTATACAAACATTGGAAATGCCAAGATACACTTTTCAAGATATGGGAGCTATGGTGCCAGTCTCCACTAACCCACAGAAAATGTAATTGACTTCTGTAGTTTCCAACATTTTAAAATTCTTTCCAAGGGCACTTGCATCTAAACACATCGCTTGCGATACCAATTTGGAATTTGAAGCACTATAATCACCGTCATGTCACATTTAGTGAATTTATTACATTTTTCTTTGCATTTTAAATATGTCCCCTCAATAAATATTAATTTATAAATACCAAAGTAAGAGAATAGATGGTAAGAATTTCATCAAACATGCAGAAAATAAGGACTTTTATTGCGCTGTCGGTCCATATTGCAAACCAGAGACATTTCCAGGGACTGTCCCAGGAATTGTGGACATTTGGCCTCTAGATTATAGGCTCTCAGGGGCTTGGTCCTCTCTATCCTATGTCTCTTGCCTGTTTACATCGTACTACCTAGAAAACATGTGTTAAGCTGAATCTTCTGCTGTTTATTCAATCACAAGCATGGAATTCCTGCTTGATGTTATGGCTAGCTCATGACTATTCATGTATATGTTATTATGCTTAATTGTATTCATTCATCTGTTATCATTTATTGTATTTGTGTTATTATGCTTATTGTCTGGCTCTACAGAATCTATGGCACTTTATAAATAGATGAAGATGATGATGATGATGAGCTATGGACTGGGCGGTCAGCATACAGGAGTATGTATATGACACAATTTTAGGTTGGGCAGTCTGATGTTATATGGACCATCTGAACACGTACCACTCAGTCCAAATAGTAACGCTTCTGTTGGGATAATCTGTCAGCCACAATTTAGCCCATTTAAACATGTGCTTATTGTCATAGGGAAGTGTTATATACTTTACATATGGTGTTGACTCCTGTCTATAATTTATCTTTGCTATATTGTTCTTCTTGTATTTCTTGTTTACAATTGAATAAGTAAAAACATAAAAAACAGCATCCGTTACCAGGGTTTATCTGAGAGTAACTATTGTACATCTAATCACAAGTTAACCTTGGAGACTACCATTAAATAGTACAAATAAATAAGTAATACAAGATAAATAATTGCAATGAGATAAATAGACGCCAGTTAAAACAAAAGCTCCGGAATGATGAAAGTACAATATCTTTTCTGCTTAGCAATAAGTTCTTATTTCAGGAGAAGAATGTAATGTGATATTGAAAGCATCCTATAAGTAATCTGCATTGCCAGTGAGTCTAGAGATATGCAAAACATGACAGTGAGTATGTCCTCTAACTGCCCTTATAACAGGCAGTATATGCAGAGCATGAGGTCAGACATTCTCCGCACCATGCCAGATGTCCCGGTGCGCCCTCATTTGATGTCGCAACTCGGTGGGTAACTGGAAACTTTAGGTGCCCCATTAATATTTATCTGTACTGAGCCTGGCACCTGTCAGTGCATGTGGTCTAGAATACACAGGAGACTAGACTTTGTACAAAGTATATACTTCGGGGGGGCTAAATGCTCTGAAGACATTAATAAAGACATTGACAATACTCATGATAGCAAGGGTTGTTAGATATAACAGCATTAAGATGACATCTACAGGTAGTGGATGAAAACATGGAAACACATGGGTGAATGATGGCCACCAAGCATATTAAAAGCAAGGGCTTCCACACAGGTGTGGCTCATTAGTTATAGTTCCCATTCTCCTGGAATTTCTAGGAAACTCACAAATTCCTAGACCTCATGGACTCTCAGAAGAGCAGGCCATTCCCCACATACTGCCCACTCCTCTCCCATGAAGCGATTCATTGCGAATAGTTTCATTTTGGCTCTACCCATCGCGGCAAAATGTCACGATTGCGGCATTACGTCACTGGGGTGGGGCCTAAATTATACGATTTGCGGCGCCCCTCATCCTCTGTACTTGCCGGACACCCAAATGTTGGGAAGTATGTACTTCAGGTTCTATTATTTGTGCCTTCATTCCATTTTGGAGGGAGTTATATTTTAACACCCATTCCCATTTTTATTGATGTCTATTTATAAAACACATTTGTCCCATTTTGGACTTAAAGCATCATATCCATCATTCTGCTGCCATTTGTGTATTTCTAAAACGCAGGAGAAACTGTACTTACATGAAAATGCATATAAGCGAATTGAAAATTTTTAGGGCTTATACGCAGGGGTTGAAAAATATCATGTGCTAAGAGCCTAGACAAAACCTTGTACTATGTCGTCTCTTTATCAGAGCGTTGAAAGCATGTTCTCAGATGCTCCCTGCAGCATAGTGTACCACATACTTAATGAGTGCTCCCATACAAATCCATTGGATGTTATCGAGCGGTAACACTATTCAACTCTGCAAGCAATGTTAAAATTGATGAAAACCGAAGCCAGGTCTCGTCAGAAAGAGTGTTTTCAGGTGCATTTACTAATACATTATTGATCGGATATCAGATTTAAAGAGCGCTTCATAGGCTTTAAGAACGCGCGTTGAAGACGTGAAGTTAACGCCAGTTTGTAGGAGGCCTTAGCAAGAAGTAAAATGCTACACTCTCTATGTTGTCAGTTTTATTATTGCAGGACAGTTCATAGCCTAGTAATGTATGTGCTGAAATACATTCCTTGTGGAGTTAGACAAGCTTTGCCCGAGAGTAACCTAAAGTAGGAATGTGATAACTCACGGAAGGTATATACATGGAACAATCCATTGAAGTATCTGAGAAAATCTTTGTAAATAAATAAACCAGACATTAGGGAACATGTGACTGGAAAGGCCTGGTGGCACCTGACATTTATGATCAGAGACCAGTTTACAGCCCAGCAGAGGAGGGTGAATGACATCACTCAGATAAGATCGTTGTTCCTCGCTACTTGCACAGGAAAATAAATTGCTCATGTTGGGTGAAATAAAAGTCTGTTATCCGCATTATTATGACAACCCCACGATACTTCCTCGCTCACACAGGACACCAGCTAGTTAACTTTTTATCTCAAGCTGTTCATGTTGGACAAACACCTAATTGTTGGATATATAGAGACATGCGGAGTGTATTATTTTGTCATATTTTGCATGTCAAAACAGCTCAGGTCGCCGTTCGCACAAGTTACGTTATACACGCTGCTATATTTTTGTCAAACTCTGTCCCAAATTCCATGTCACTGACTTTGATCAATAAACATGCTGCTCTATTAGCAGCATTGTTACTTTCAGCAGTGTTACCAGTGCTGCTTGTTTGCTATCTCTTCTTATATTATGGAATGATTTTATTTAAAATGACCAAAGGTTTATCATGAAATAATAACTTGGTTGTTGCTGATCTGAAATCCATCAAGTAAATATTAAAAATATATATTAAACCATGTTACATAGAAAATAGAATTTCACGGCAGATAAGAACCACTTGGTCCATCTAGTCTGCCCATTTTCTAATCCATGATAACCTCCAACCCCATTGGAGGTTACCATAGGTTAAAAATGAAGAGCGTATATAATAACAAAGAGCATATTAGTATACACACACACACACACATATATATATATATATATATATATATATATATATATATATATATATATATATATATATATATATATATATATATATATATATATATATATATTGTACTAGATAAATCATAGCCTCCACCTCCACTTTTCCTTTATAAAAGAATTGATACATCTACCCCTAAGAGTATTGGTGAGCTGCTGAGACACTGATAGTTTGGCTTCTGAGATGTAACTAAAACAAGAGACCCGAGTAGAGGGACAAGACCCCAGGTACCTGTAGGGATGGACAGAAGGTGAGAGACAGAGAAATCAGGGGGTATATTTATCAAACTACAGGTTTAAAATAGTGGAGATGTTGCCTATAGCAACCAATCAGATTCTAGCTGTCATTATGTAGAATGTACTAGAATAATGACAACTAGAATCCGGTTGGTTGCTATAGGCAACATCTCCACTTTTCACACCCACAGCTTGATAAATTTACCCCCAGGTGACAGAGAGAGAGAGTGTGCAGGAGTGTCAGCCCTGATGTATATACTTGTGAATCACTGCAGTTACATTGCTACCTGCAGCCAAATAATGCTCTGTAGGGGTAATTAAAATAGTGCGATTGCAGCGTGAGATGGTCTGGAGTTCATTCTATCTATGTTTGTACCACGCTACTACATCTGTGTCACCTCAAGTATCAAACTGGTAATGACACTTGTATGTGCAAGGGACCTTTTACACTTAAACCCCACAAAGCCTGATTAAAAGGGGACTGAGCAAACTGGAGAAGATACTGGACCAGAGTTAGGTGCCTGTGAGAAAGTACCTACGTTACCCCACATCGGTGTAAGAAGGGCAATGTAAGCTAAAGTATTCTATCACATGTTCCCCGCATCTCTTTAAATTGTAAGCTCATTTGGGCAAGGCCATCTTTGCCTTGTGTCACGTCTTTGTATGTAATTTATTTGTGTCATGTCATGATCCCCTTATTGTACAGCACTGCATAATATATTAGTGCTTTATAAATAATAAGATAATAACACAATCTTTATTTACTTCCAGGGTCTAGCACCACCACCGAGCTAAATGCAGCTCCAGGAGGAGTCAGGAAATGTTGGTCACCGAGTTGTGCTGCGGCATCTGGCCTTCTGGGACTTCCAGTGGGCAACGCTCCTTTCCTTGTTCATAAGGACTCTTTCAAAGCTAAGCATGCGGCCTTGACGCTCTTCAATCTCCGGACTCAGGCCAAATCCATGTCAGTCTGATACCGCTGGGGCCTCCTGGACAACACTTGACAGCCATTTTTAACTTTATACATATATTTATATACACAAAAGAAGTTCCATGAGAAGGGGAAGAAGGAACCCAGCCACATCATGGTATACTTTTAGTTTTCCTCAGGAAGCTCTTAGAGGTGTGAAATGCGCTGGAAAGACCATTGAAACAACAGAGAAAATATATACCAGCGCTAGAAATGAGGAAAGCTCAAACGCATATAAAAGGTACCAGTGGCAGGTTAAGGGAACTGCTAGGAGGGGGCACTGCAAAGCCATCAAGTAGACAAATATGCCATTTGATGGACCATCGAGAGACCCTGGTGCAAAACCAAGGCGCTAACTTTAATAAATGATCTCCCTAACAATGCAAAGGCCATGAAATCACAGTATAACCAATACTTGACATAACGGGAGTTTCCATTATGGAATAGAACAACAATCAGTACAAGCAATTCCCAGGAACAACAGCTGTTCCATGTACGATAAAACAAACACTCAAGGGAGTATATAAGTAGAACCCATAATGACTAATTGGATATAAGCTTTAATTAATCCGATTACACCAGTGTAGTAAGAGCTGGTATCTGATTGTTATTTCGTTGCCATAAATTGCAGTACATCATTAGTAAGGTTATAACAAGACAAGTTAAATATTTCATAAATTTGATTTGTGTTGGTGCCGAGGAACAAAAAAAAACCCCAGTGAAACCTAAAATTAGCTTCACAAAGTAGAGAAAAAAAATTCTCCTTGACCTCGAAAATACTCTTTGCACCTTATTATTAATTAAAATCCTTGGTATTACTTTGGAAATGACACAACCTGATCCAAGAATATTATTGCTCAATAAACTCTAGTCTAAAAAAATAAACAAGCTCCAGAAAATAACTTGTGACAAGACACACCTAACAAATGTTGCAGAAAATCAATCACTAATAAGCCTCCGGGACAGATACCCCCTCCCCCACGAACATCAAGGTCTAGGTAGAGTAATCAATTATTAAATACAGCGATTCAATAAAAATAATCCAGGTTCCCACAGATACATGGCACCTTCACATCTATAATTAACACGTCCAAACCTTTTGGAACACGCGGCACAGAAGTCATCCGAGCTGTCCTCATTTAGCAGCTCAGACAGCCGTCTTCAGTATTCTACACACAAAGGAAAGACACAGCAGGGTAATGCGCGACATCAACAGCCAGAGTTCTTGGTGGTTTAAAAAAATGAGTGGTATCAATGTGGTGTGGACAGTTTTACTAGTAGACTCGTTCCTGAAGTTTATTGTGCGACTGAACCATTAACACCAACAAATAGTAACGTACCTTTAGGGAGGACTAGAGTAAACTGGGCCACTGAAATTTCCACTTAACGAACCCATTGCAATCACTGGATTCTGCAGCTGACCTGTTACAGGGATATGTGTATCATCCCCTATTACTCTCACGTATCAGCAAACCGACAGTTTAGGTATTGTGTACACACTCTCGGGCTCGGTCACACATTTGCGCTGGGAATAAGGGTAAAAGCTAATGAAAGGCAATGTATGCGTTTTAAGGACTTGCTTTAACACGTTTTCCATGCACTTTTCATGTGTTGTGCTGTCACCAGTGCAATCTACTGTACTGGTACCATGCTTTAGCACATAGCAAATTGATTGTGCCATGTTCTAAAATTTTAAATGCTGTGTTAAACTTAAATTCAGCCCGAAATCCCGTATGAGATTTGCACAGTGTGCTCTTGTGCACAGTTCCGGGTATTAAGGTGTCCAAAACATTGTTGATTTTTGCTGGCATCTCTATGATGGGTAACGAATATCCTGCAGAGCCTCATCGCGTGAGGCTCTGATGGGACTTCGCGAAGAATGCAATGGTGAGAACGGTTATTTCATCCATTTTTATGCCCTTTTCATGTCATTATTAATGTGCGAAAAGTGCAAACAAAAAAGTTGAGTTGTGAATGGAGCCTAAATGTATGTTGTGGTTTTGCCATGAATTAGTATGGTAGGGGTGATCGCCGCACAGATAACTACAGATGAGCACAGGTGAGGTTTTTTTGGGGCAGAACAGGTCATTTCATAAAGGTGCGCAGGTCTAGGTCTTGTGTATTGAAACCAAAATTACATTTAGTAAATACTTTTTCATTTAAGTCCCGAGCCAACTCTAGTGACAGACACATAGCTCTTTCTAAACTTGTAGACTGCCAGCTGAAGCTGTCTCCTCCTTTTAATTTGCAGATTAGCATCATTAAATACTATAGCAGGATATGCACGAATGCAGCTAGTTTGCACCTTAAAGATCAGGGAGTATATTTACTAAGCTGCGGGTTTGAAAAAGTGGAGATGTTGCCTATAGCAACCAATCCGATTCTAGCTTTCATTTTGAAAAATGTAATAAATAAATGATAACTAGAATCTGATTGGTTGCTATAGACAACATCTCCACTTTTACAAATCTGCAGATAAGTAAATATACCTCCAGAACTAGGTTTTGGATTTATATGTTGCTTTGTTTTTTTTCAGTAATAACTTTTTTATTATAAGGTCTTAGAAGTATCAAACCTTCTAAAAAGGAAGAGTGGAGATGTTGCCTATAGCAACCAATCAGATTCTAGCTATCATTTATCTAATACAGTCTAGAAAATGATAGCTAGAATCTGATTGGTTGCTATGGGCAACATCTCCACTTTTCCTTTTTTAGAAAGTTTGAGAAATCTACCCCATAACAAGCTAAGTTTCCCAGTTGGAACTTAAGTATCCAACTGACCTTAAGTATCTATGTGAATTCCCTTCATAAACTAGCAGAACCATTGGGATCTCTTGCAGCTTGGAAAATATTCATCCCTGCTCTGATGCTATGCTAGGACTAACAGCCTGAAAAATTTTGGAATGAAATGTGAAAGTTTTTCGCTTCAGCATGAGATGCATTGCTAAATATGCTTGTGGAAAGAGATGAAATTTTAAAGTAAGTTTAAAATTTGACAGACTTTGAAACACGATCATAACAAATCAGCCCTGATTCTGTTTGAACAGGTTAAAACAGTGGTAGAAACTTTCAAACTTGTAAACGTTTTACGTAGATTCAAATAACTAGTCTGCCAACCTTTTTCACAATGGTTCGATCATTTCTACTTGTGCAAATGCAAGAAGGACTTTATGTACAACTAAAGATGGGTATACATTACAGAAAATTCATGCAATTATCATGCAGGTCACACGATAACTGTTTGGTCAGATATTGCATTAATGCAGTGATGTCTAACCTGTGACACTCCAGGTGTTGTAAAACTACAAGCCCCAGCATGCTTTGCCAGCTAGTTATCTGCTGGCAAAGCATGCCTGGGGCTTGTAGTTTCACAACACCTGGAGTGTCACAGGTTAGCCATCACTGCATTAATGTGCATTGTCGCTTGATCATGTTTTATCCTACCAAAGCACATCGCATCTGTTAATTTGGTTTAATAAACTTCCTACAAATTGCGACCAACCATGGAACGATGTCAGGCAAATGTGGAAGTGTGTACACACTCATGACCAGCAGTGTAGGCAGATATCTGTAGAGTGTACAGATTCACCATCTTTTCAACAGATGGATATACGAGATGCGGATCACAGATCTGACAGTAAATAGTGTAGGTGTGCACACATGAATCTGCATGCTCATTGGGACTTTCAGGCGTTGGTAAAATTGTTACAGAAATGGCATCTGCAGTAATTTTCTGTAGTGTGTACCCAGTTTAAAGCTTAAACATCTTCCACCATACAAAACACCGTACAATACATTTTTACAAAGGTACAAATAAATCACATTGTATGACATAATCAAATTACAAATTTGTTACAAGGGAATTTATAATTCACTCCATAGCTATTTTCAACATAGTCTCAAAACTTGCTCAATAAAATGACACATTTCTCAATGCACTTTGCCAGGAATGCCACAAGATGGAGCTATTTTTGAACTTGAGTTGTAACTGCTATCTCTGTGAGGTCCTGCATGTTGTTTTATACTTACAGTGTATATGCGTAAAATCAAGCATACAGCCATGCAATCTCCATAGTGAGACAGTAGAATGGCTGTAGAGCTCAGTGACTATCAACGTGGCCACCTTTTGCAATTTCTGCCATGCTAAAGCTGCCCTGGTCAACGGTGCAGGCTGGTAGTGGTGGAGTTATGGTTTGGGGAATGTTTTCTTGGCATATATAAGGCTCCTTATTACCAATTGAGCATTGTTTAAATGCTTCAGCCTACCTGAGTATTGTTGCTGACCATGAGCATTCTACCCATCTACTAATAGCTACTTTGAGCAGGATAAAGCACACGTCATCTTAAGCTAGTTCCAAACATGACAATGACTCCAATGACCTCCACAGTCACCAGATCTCAATGAAATAGAGCACCTTTGGGATGTGGTAGAACAGGAGATCCACAGCATGAATTTGCAGCCGACAAATATGCAGCAACTGCATGATGCTGTTCAGATCTCAATAACTCTACAAAAACACTTGCCTGAATGAGCTCCTCTGTATAATTTTCTCAGATTCTGCTGCAAGAGTTTATTGTTTCATGCCTGAAACTCATAACTCACATGGTTCTCAGAAAAAAGCTCTGTCCCATTAAGAACAGGGTTTTTTCGACTCCTATGATGAAGTTACATCTCATCCACTGAGTTTTACATAAAACACAGCACTGGGCTTATCTGTCAATTGGGATCCACTTGTAATGGTTCCCAGCTGCTGCAAAGGAACCGGGGGCTGTCATTGTTTCCTGTGTGGGTGGCACTCAAAGCAGCGTGCCATCCAGATTTATAAGGCCAGGAAATGTGTGTCCTGATGCACTAAGACACAGAGCACCACAGCGCATGTGAACAGATTAAGTATCATCTACTATTGCTCCACACTGTGAGGGTCATGTAAAGGGCCAGATTAATAATGGGCCTGATCGAGTTCAGCTCCAGGCCTTCACATTGAAATAGGCCCATCAAGATCAGTGCCTTATATATTTTTTTTATTAGACTGTTTTAACAGTTTAATGAATGAATCATCCGTGACAGGACCGGGAGAGCCTCTCTTGGGTGGGACTGATCCCTGTGACTCATAAGGAATGCGTCTGCTGGCGGGCTGGCTTCACTTACAGTAAGTAACCGTACCGGAAGTACCATGCGGCATGCCGATGACAGGGCAGTTCCTTTCTGCTTGCGATGGTGACGTCACACACATCCTCCTGTCACTCACTGAGTCACTCTGCACCACTGCAGAGACTGGCTCTATGAAAGCATTTATCCAGGAGAACAATAGGCCTATATATCCCTTATTCCGGCCTTGGTCACGTAGGAAGCAAAAAATAAGAATGAGGCAGCGCAAACGCCGCCTGTCTCTTGTTGTGAAGTCATGTGCACAGCAAGGTGGTGTCCTTTTGTAACTTACGTGTTTATTATCTAGCCGCAATGCTGCAAACATCCGCAAGTCTAAATGACTAAATGTATATGGGATGCGACTGGTGAAGACAGGGCACACTATATGGTTCCTAGATCTTATAGCACAGGTTCTTGACAATACCTCTACCTTGGATTTGTTGTTACCTGCACTTGAATGGGACATTTACTCATTGATTAGATAAAATAACAGCAGTTATGTGCAGTGAAATAATAGTTGAAAACATTAGAACAGTAAATATAAGTCTTTAATCAGGCAGCACAATGTCCTGTTACGATCACGTTATTATCAATACAATGTCCCCTTATTATCAATATAACCTGTTTGGGTTTCAGTTCCATCACATGTCCCAGCCCCCATGCATACTAAGAAGACCAGAGTGGGACACAAGGGGGCTCTGTGGAACAACAAAAATGTAACCCTTCTCTGGAGCGCTGCGCCCCCACATCTGCTGATTCTTACCTTTGTATGTGGCAAGGGGCGGACTCTGTGACGTTCTCGCCAAGTGCCGCAGTCTCAGCATAACACTGACATCGCGGAGCAGCAGCCGACAGCTTCACAGGTAAGAAGTTGCTGAGTACATCTCCTGATGTCAATGTCCAGCGCTCCATGTGGGGGTGCCTTGGGGGCATTAAAACCCCCGTATGAGTTACATTATGTGTTTTAGTGCCCCATAACTATTGGCTATTGGTAACGCCTATACCGCCTTCACTAGAGAACCTCAAAACCTTCTGCAACTCACCCCAGCTCTCGGTGAACCAGTAGTGGTAGAATGATCACATGATTAGAGTATATGGATGGAGGGCTCTGAGCAACTGAACTCCCCACCCTTAACTGTGCATCTGATTATATAAGCAACAGTAATAAGACAGGGATAAGATTTATCATGTCCTTACATACAAACTAGAAACACAGTTCACATGATTCTTGGGTAATTCAATTGATCAGGAATATCCAGGAAGTCGGCTTAGGTTACATGGGGCTCTATTTATTAATATTTTCTTAATTTCTTGTCTCATGCTTGCCTACTCTCCCAGAATTTTTGGAAGGCTCACAAATTTCGGAGAATCTCCCCGGACTCCCGTAAGAGTGGGCACCCTCCCACATCCTGGCAGAGACGTGGCTTAATCACACATCCTCGCGCATTCAGGTCCCACCCCCTGCTATGCAATGCCGTGAATCTCTGTGTTACATGACAGGGGGCCAGGCCATGGTGACACTCCCCTTCCTGCACTTGCCACCTGACCTTCCCCTCCAGGATCTCCCGGAGAGGAAGTTATAAAAGTTGCCAAGTATGCCCTATCTATCAGGGTGTCACCGCAGGCGCTAGCACTGCAGACATAAGTTTTGCTGGGTTTTACCATGTACCGATGCAATCCTTCTTGCAGGACAGATAGGATCTTGCAGTTGGTCAGTATTGTAAATAACAGTCTGGTGACTTGTATCCAGAACAGTGGGTATTGGCCAATTATTATTCCAGGGCATACATACAGGTCAGATTACTGTACATATAGTTCTACTGAATCCAGCCTGACTCAAACTGGTCCTTGATACGCGCTCTGACACCTACGTGGGTGTAACTGTTAATATTGTTGAATAATTGGTGTTTTTATCACTTGTGCTGGTTTTGATGCATAATCATTTTAAAGCTAGACTGCATACTTAGCCAAAAAAAAAAAGATTTATAAGCACACTTGGGTGCCAGATTGCTTGCCTATAACTGCTATGTGGCAGTCTGGATTTGGTGACTTTTAATATTATACATTCTGTACTCCTTTGCTGGACCACTAACCTTAGTGCAACTCTATGGTATGAAGATGATGGTCTTGCTCAGTTTACTGTCACTGAGAGTCACTCAGCCTACAATCAGGGCTTAGCACAGGCTCCTCTGACCCATGTTGCTCAGTCTCACATGATTCAGGCTGAATAAATAGAGAACTCCACTACTGCACTGTCAGTATAGCCCCCGGACCGGCAGCCTCACACTGCCATTGGCCCTATAGGTGCTGGCCTGGCCGTACAATCGTTAGACAACAGACCTCCATCCTCACTCCCTCTTGCTTCTAAGGCCTTTATTATTTTACAAAACAAAATATGTCAATCAAGTTGCGAGCAGGCCCCCAGACTTTACTGGGCCCTAGATGACCGCCTGCACCCATCCTGTTTAGGGCAACAAAAATAAATAACGCTAACTGATTATATCATCATAGGGCTAAATAACAGAGAAGGTGGCCAGATATATAGAGCAATAGTTGCAGGAGGTCATGTAAAATGAAGGTCAAATTAAGCTAGAAACTCCATTAAATGTAAAATGTTGTTGTGTATTAACATGTGCTTAGGCTGATTAAATTTTGACAATAAAAACAGTATATTGTAATTACAAAGACAAAAAAATAAGAGACCCACTGTCATTTTCAAACACATCAAGGGAACAAAATAATTGGGGCCCTGTTCTCATCTTTGCATTTCTTCTGACACTGTGCAAAAAAGAAGCCTTGTTAGTGTGATGTTTGAGCATCCCAGCGCTCCAGAGCAAGCATTATAGTCCCACAAAAGGTATGACACAAATGTAGCATTCTCCAGGATCAACACGGCTCTGTATTACAATGCGTACGCCACCAAGGGCTTTCTGCATAAACTCTCTAAAGAAAAACATCTATCTTCAGGGAGGTCACCTCTGTGTCGCAGCTAGCGGGGGAAAGCAGAACATCTTTCAAATCCTTAAAAGTTTGGAAGTTTAAAGGGCTTGTTATGAGGGCTAAGCTTGCAGCGATGAACAGTCCTAAACCTGAGAAAACCACTTCATAGTGACATTCATATCCAAGAAGAGCACAGACGTTTTTTAGAAGAGGCAGAAAGAACGTTTGCCCTGGGCCCCCTGGATTTTTTTTACTGATTTCTGTATAATTTTTAAAATATTAGAACTGTATTTGATAATTGAATAGACTTTAAGTTAATTCTACCGGTTTTCTTTAGTTTCAATTAATATTTTTTTCTTTTTACTTGAGCACTGAACATTGTTTTAGATATAACCAGCCAGAATTTTAGTGGTATAGTCAGTAAAAAAAAGGGATTATAAAAGTCTCCAGTCTTTACTATATGATCCACTAAGACATACAATCATCAAACAAACTCTCTTATGATTAGAAACAAAACAGGGATATGGGGTGAAGAAGGGTACTAGAATAGCAGCGGTGCATGGAGGATTGTCGGGGGGGGGGGGGGGGTTTTCCCCCGCCGACCCAAAAAAAAAACAGCGAGAGAGCTGCTCCGTTTCGCCAGCGCTGTCCTATACAGCAGCCGCGGACGCTTCTTTGACAGCGCCGCGGCTGCTGTATAGGACAGTGGCCACTTAGTTAGCGCAGGGGGGGGGTTTCTAGAGACTCAGAAACCCACCCTGCGTGCGCCACTGAATAGGATAAATTTGGGAATTAGGATGAATCCTGAGACAGGAAGGGGGTAACGTGTCTCAGACCTGAACTGTCCAAACAGTTAAGCTAAGCTTTTTGTCCCCCCAAAATAACTTGATGTTTTATGATTCATTTGAGGCTTAGTTACTCTCAATAGGAATGCCTACAGCCTTTTGCCCCAATATAGGGACATATAATATGGGAAAGCACATATAACTATGCAAATTAACTACTGTAACTAGAATGTTAAAACGTACAAATGTGACACATGCCATAAAAGCAGTCCCTATACTCTCTTAGTCTCATGACTTAATCACGACATAAATGCGGCTATAATGAGTAAGTAAGGTAAAGTTGAAACTAATAAGCTACTTGGTCCAAAAGTAATAGTATACCGGCCTTTAAAGTGACGTTTTAATTTTTGTCGACTGACCACAATCCATGCAAAGTGCAATTCTAAGTGCAGAACCAGGATAAGCAGCTGCGTAGATGGATGACGGTCAAAAATCGCATTTTGCACAATAAAATATTCATATCGCTTCCTAATTTTCCCTATTCTTAAATGACCCCCCATTGTCCTATGTTTGTCTTTATTGGCAGCAAACATTTATTATGACCTGTGAAACCAGTCACCTATGTACTTTGCAGGTTATCCAGTAGATATGGGTATTGTTTGTATGAAAGATTATTATATTATTTACACCGAAAAGGGCATCTGGGGCTTCTAGACAATAGGTTACTGCCGGAAATGCAGATAATGAATCAAACATAGGGTCAAACAAAGAGCGATACTTCCCAAATCAATATGAGCAATAGTAATAAAACTCTATCACCTACTGTGTACACAAAGAGCATGGGATTCTAACATTAGCCTAAGGAATGTGTCCTAACAATAGTATAAAGAGGGCGGCATCGCCCATACACATCAAGACCGGACTATTCATCAACTGTTGAAAATATATAGTCACCATAGACAATGTATTTGACATAAAGAACCCCCTGATTCTCCAAAGTTTATATTGAAAGTGCCTTTAGAGGCATCTTACTTAAAAATATAAAATATTTAAGTAGCTATGTTCTATGCAAAGGAGCTACCCTAAGTAACCTTCAAGTTAGGCTGGGTACACACTACAGGTTTTTCAGCCAACTATTTGGTCAATCACCCAATAAAAGGCCGTTCAGTCTGTATGCACTCCCCATCAGGATCTCCATAGAGTTTACAGAGTCATGATCTTTTCAGCCAATGGTTATGACAGTTAAAGAGCACAGATCTGAGGGTAAATCTTTTAAAACATGAATAGTGTGTACGCATGAATGGCTGCTGATCGGGACATTTTCTTTTTTCAGTTGTTGGTAAAATCATTGGTCGTGTGTAACCAGTCCAACTCTTGAGCGTTACTTAAGTTGTTACATAAGGCAGTGCCATTACTTAATAAGTTCTACACATGTGCCTAACTGATTATTTAAGTAATAATCTGGCTTTATATAAGTTCTGCATGTAGAACTCTTCAGGGCAGATTCAATTAAGAGCGAACATTCAGCAAGGTTCCTCTGCGAGATGTTTATGGTTAAAATGTTCGCTCACCTCATTTCAGAGAGGTGCGAGCACCAGGTGATAGCAGGAACGAGAAGGTCAGCTAGCGCTCTGCCGTGAACACTGTCATCACATGACCTTTTCTTTGCATCCTGCATTCTGGAGAACAAAATATAAACGTTCTTCTCTACGTACTATTTCATCGGTCTCATTCTGCTGCAAGGGGCCTGATGTCTGACCAAATTACACTTGCTTCACTTGCTCCAATAATGTTAAAATTAGAAAACTACAGTGCATATAAATGTAATAACATATGTTAAATTAAAAGAAATGAGGCATAAAGTAAGCTGTACATTATAACACCAACATTAAGATCAACTTCCTTTAAATGCATCAATCTTGGCCATCTTAACAAAATAGTATAATGTATTACTTGTAAAATAATACAACACAATTAATACTAATCTCGTCTCACATGCAATTAAATAAATTAAAAATATAATTAGTGTTAAAGTTACTCATCTAGTGCTTCGCTCTCAGCAGCTATGAAATTGCAGAAGAGTTACTTACTTTTATAGTATAAGATTCTAGCTATTATACAGTATATCTAGTACACTCTAGATAATGACAGCTACCATCTGATTGGCTGCTATGGGCAACATCTCCACTTTTCCTTTTTAGAAGGCTTGATAAATCTACCCTGTGTTATCATCATCATCATCATCATCATCATTTATTTATATAATGCCAACATATTCCGTAGCGCTTAGCAATTGGGGACAAACACAGTAATAAACAAACTGGGTAAAACAAACAAACAGGTAAGAGGGCCCTGCTCGCAAGCTTACAATCTATGCGACAATGGGAGTTGGATGTCTACATATGAATTAATCTGTCTAAAGCTGGGGACTGTGATGTGCCCCAAATTTAAAACGCCATCTTGAGATGACTTTAGCAATCCTTGTTACTGGAGTCTTATGGACTTCATCGTTGTTGAAGAACGCTCTCATCATCCAAGGCCAGGTCCCACTTCAATGTGCATGTGCGACCTCAGCCGCACATGCGCAGTAGAAACTAGGGTCAGATTCTCCATTCGCCATCAGCGCTAGGCTGCCGGTGAAGGATGTTTAATTAATTTAAATGGAGTGGATTTCGGCAGGGCTCGCTAATGAGCCCTGACTTGATAAATTTAGGCAGCAGGACATTGAATATTACTGTTAAACAGACCGCAATTTTCTTAAATCAAACAGTAGTAAGATGAAGTCTGCTATGTTGAGGAAGTCAAACATACTTACATGATGAAAGGTCAATTAAGGTCAAGCTCTTGTAATTCTAGCTGTGCCCATTTTATTCACTTAGGTCAATTTAATGCTGTACAAAAGAGTACCTGCTTCGTAATAATCTAAAGTTATAAGGTAGAAATCTCTGTGTGTAAGAAGACTGATCAGTAGGTTACAGAAGTCATTTTAAGACTTGTGTCGCACACATAATTCAGATTATAGTGCTGTTCCAGCCAGCATAACGCGGTGATCTGAGTCTTCCTCAGTGAAACAGGCAGCGATGGGTAATCTTAGTTTGCAGAGTGCTTTAGCTGTTTGAGAGCTGAACAGTTTAAGTGTTCTTATATCACAGAGAAACTGTTTAAGCTTCACTATTGTGTGTCATTACAGGAGCTACTCAATGCCACGTTACTCTGGCTGGAAGAGAGACTGTGTGACACTCACCTCAGTTGTGCAATTTGATTGCATCATGCAGATCGCAAAACTTGTAACTAAATGATTTCACTGAAGCCTGCTACAAGAGAGTTTTCTAGTCACGAGCAAGTGCAATTGGCTGCTTGGTGATTTCATACAGTCACATGCTATGAAAAATGCCATTGCCATAAATGGAAGCGAAAATATATCACATTTAGTAACATTAAACTAAGTCGCATAACAAAAACATCACTGTAAACCAAACCAAGAGCAAGGCAAAATAATGATCGACCAATCGCACGAACCCAATACAGGATGGGTATAACCTCCAGAGAAATCCAAGTCTAGCCCTTCAGTTCCACTGCGCATGTCTGAACCGCCAAGATGGTCTGGCGCAGTTAAGCTGTTAGTTATTTCAGCTGTCTGGTTGCTCATTGTTCAGGGCACTCATAAAATAATAGGCCCCTGTGTTTTGCTATGCAATTAGTCAATGCAATACATTGATGAGAGCAAAATAAAGCCCTACCTGTACATTTCTTATAAATTAATCATATCTCTTATTTACAGCTCTAGCCCTTGATAAGATTAGGGACTCTGAATGAGAAATTTTGAGATAAGAAATGGAAATATATTGTTTGAGGAGTTTACCACAAATGACACAATAAAGGTAAATAGTTCTATTTCAGTTCTAATCTACAGGAAACCTTAATTTACCCTTATTATAACTAAACATAAGCACAATTACTAAACATTCTAATGATATTTCCACATACAAGAGTGATGAATAACCCTGATGGGCTGTGTATGGGAAGCGTACTTTATTTCTACCACACTTCACACATAACCTTTTTCAGATGTATTAAACAATCTACTAATATGTCACTACTGGAAATACATTAACTAGATTTTCTCTAGGAATGCGTCAAAACCATATTTTAGCATTTGCTGGAACACTTAATTCTGTAACAAATAATTTTGCAAAATTGACCATAATTGTCATATTAAGGACATGCAGTAAAAGGCAGGATGAGTCTAAATTGTAACACAGTCGCTTAATTATAGTTTTGGAAAATATAAATCTGCACATCTGAGCATTAAAATCACTGGGCAAACCGGATTCGGTATTTGAGTGGCTGAATCCAATGAATTCAGACAAACCTGAATCTTCCTTGAATCCTGGATTTGGACCATCCAGAATTCCTATTAAATAATAATAAGTATGTCAGACTCGGCAGTCTAATCTGAGTTATTCCAGAACTTCTTTCTCAGCCTTTTCTCACATTCTACTTGAATTTCCCCATGTGTGTCTGTAAAATGGCTCAGAAAATAGTAAGTGCCAATTATCTGCAATTAGCAGGCAGCTGTTTATTGCAAGGGGTGTAATGGAGGTGTCTTGTATGGTAACAAGAGAGGACGCGTTTCTTACAAGGTTTCCCAGTGGCCAGTGAGCACAAGTTACCACTGCTTTGTGTGTCAGGTTTTTGTGATCTTTTCGGCAGTCTTTGGAGTTTCCAGTTATCATTCCGCTTATATGAGATTGCAATTTAACTTTGCAGTTCTACAATTTAAATGGTAAAAAATTAGTATAAAAAGTCTATATGAAGACTAAACTTTTATCATGTATTTGGATAACAATACTAATTATAATAATATAAGCTGTCATTATCAGGGTTTAAGTGTATGTTAGTTAAACAAGACAGCTGCTAAATGAAAAAAATGAAAAAAAATAAACAGAACTTAAAAAAAAATCATAAGATTCTCTGTTCCTTCTAACTAGTTTCTGTTCCCTTATGACACCTCAAATATATATAGCAGACCTCTATATGAAGAAACGCGTCAGCCTTTGGCTTGACACACTACTGGTCCTCCACTACTAAAGTATATACATGTTCTGCTCTCTGTCCTTAATAATTTATGGAAAGGTTCTCTGGTGAGCATTAACTCCACAATGTTCGCATACGTGCAATACCGGTTTTAAGAAGCTATTAGTAAAATGTATTACACTATGAAGCACTCCTGTTGTTTTAATTATTGCATAATTGTTTAAGTGGTGGAGGAGTATTAATGTGTGTATGTGTGTGTGTGTGTGTGTGTGTGTGTGTGTATATATATATATACACACACACACATATACATCACGTAATTTAAACTGCTTTTATAGAGGTCATGGATCTCATGTTACTTCTACTATCCATATTATTTAAAGTATGGGAAGAGGGGTTATTCCTTATAGTGCAAGTTTGCCTAATAAAAGCTGAAGTGATGACATTGGAACTCACCAATTATCCAGCTATTATTTATAGATATCGTGACATTTTTCCTATTTATCTCCCTTGCGCATATGGGAAAAGTGCCCTGTGTGGGTACAAAATGTTGCACTTACTAGAGATATAGGACCATGCCCTTCATTGATTACAACAACTCAGTCTCCCACCTAAAATACTCTAACCTCATTTATGTCATTAAATTGTCATGAGAGTGAGGGCACATGGGGAATGTTACATGTCCCTATTATAACTGTAAGGGGCATATTCAATTGACGGCGGGATCGCCGAAAAATCCCACGCTCCAAAAATATTACCGTTAATACGGTAATATCGCTGAGCTGCGAGCTGAAATCCAGCGAGTAAATTACCGTATTAACGGTTTTCCCGCGCAGGATTACCGTAATAACGGTAATATTTTTCGAGCGCAGGATTTTCGGCGATCCCGCCGTCAATTGAATACCCCCCTAAGTGTTTTTATTATATTATATTATACAGCATACACCTAAAAATATGTCAGGATAAAAGTAAGCTTGGCGGATGCAAAAGGTTTCCTAAGTAAAATATGGGCTGCCAACCAATTTCCACCATGTCAGAAAATCATCATCATCATTTATTTGTACAGGGGGAGGAAAGTCCATAGCGCTAAACAAATGGGAACATATACAGTAATAAAACAATACTGGGTAAGACAGACAGACAGAGAGGTAAGAAGGCCCAGCGCCAAGCTTACAATCTATGGAATGTGTGTTAGTGAGAAAAAGGCTTTGCAGACAGGCAACATACTGCAAGTACCCCCTCCACCCATTGAGTCTTATTTAAGTGTCTTATCCTGCACAGATGCCACCATCTTGGCATACAGATCTGTTTGTTTCCCAAATAATACGTGAGATAGGAGTGTGATATCAGTAATTTTGCACTTTTGCAAATTATATTTATGTTCTTCAAAAGCAAAGCCCTAGGAGCTTCCGTATCTGAATGGAAGTCTATGACTTTATTGCAAGGATGTCATTGGGATACTCCCCAGCAGAGGGCAGTGAAGAGGAGGTCTGTGTCAGGTCTCTTTTATCTGCCAACACTATTAGATCCATGTAAACTCTAATAGAAGCAGCTGTATTAGCTTCTATTAGATCTAGTTAACATACTTAATTTATCAGTGCTGTCAAAAGAGTACATGTATCAGATTAACCAGGATCTCTAATAATGTGAAAATGAGTACAAAAATGAAAAAATAAAACACCATAGAGGTGTGCAGGAACTTCCATGATGTTGGGGTACTATAGTATTCGGAAATGCACATTGCTATGACGTAACATGGTACATTGCACAGAATTGAACCCCCCCCCCCAAGACTCCTTCAGATCTAAAATAAGTTAGACAGTTCTGGTATCTATTTTCTTGGGCGATAGTAGAAAAACAGGGAGTGGAATATATAAAAGTGTATTTTGTAGTTTTGCCGTTTTAACTAATATGACTTAAAAAATATACATTTATTTTAACATATTGAACCACCCACAGGTAAAATAAATCTACAATTTGTTGTGAAACAAAGAGAATAAATAAATTTCCAACAAAACCAACATTACAAAACTATTGACAGTAGCTGGTGATCAAGGGGTAAAAACCAAGTACAAAGAGGAAAACAATGATGGACTTAGTCCTTCGTATAACTACTGATTGTCAAATGCAAAAGTGTTTAAATGAGTATTAATAACAACAGAACCCTGTTAGGCTCTATATTATCCAGGACCCATAGACCGGTGGTAGTCATTACCGTGACTACGAAAACACTCACTACAGTTTCCCCGACTTGGTCAGCGCAAAGCTGACATTCACGACAGACTGTTAATCACCAGTGTTTGAAAAACAGACCTTTAACAATTGCAACGAATGAACATTCCAGCACCACAAAATGACATCCATTTGAAGGGCGATACTCTTGTTCGTGCTGTTAAAGGGCTAATGCAAGGAGGCGCCGCCCCTACAATTTTTTTATACCAAGGTTTCTACATTGTACAGCCACCGCCTCCCTGCATTACCCCCTTAACAGCACGAATAATAATAACGTCTCGGTAAAGTACATAGACACCTCCTGGGCTATAGCTTCTATTTACAATATAGGTCTTCATTTTTCTCCCTTTCCGAGCTTCAGTTTTACTAAGGGCTGTTTCACCTGGGTGGCTTCTTCTCTCAAAGTTACATCAAGAAGTCCTACAAAAAATCATGAAAATCCTAAAATGTGTATTATAGGGACATACTAACATATAGTGTTAATAAGGTGCCAGCACTGCCAGTGAGAGAAATCTCGGCCTGTGTATTGCCATTTCTTGCATGTGCCTAATAGCAGTGACCCCCACAGACCAATAGGAAGCTATTGATCTGCTCAGTCACTTTACCCCATCCATAATTGTGCTCAGCTGGTGTCGTTGATGGGTGGATGGGACCAGGCCCCTATCTGCTTCCACCATTATCGCCACTTTGTACCTGCCCCCCGCAGCAGCCCTGTGTGTCTGCCACTCTAGTGGAGAGTGGGTTGGACTATTGTCTTAGGTATTACTCCAGAATGTCTTTTATCTACTGTATCTACTAGCTTATGTTTGGGACGGAACAGTGCGACATCGCGCCCTATAGGAAAGTGTGTGTTGGGGCCTCTCCTGAGAATGGGTGGTCAAGCTCTTGAGCCCACTGCGCATGTGCCGGAAAGACGCATAGTCCGCTCCGCTCTTTTGAGACAAGAGCAGGGAACTCAGAGGCGGCAGCAGGGCCCTCAGGGAACACCCCCGGTAGTTCCATCACTGTTTATTATGCCTTTCCCTCAGACTTCCATACCAATATCACTTTACTCCTCAGACCTTAAGGAAACATCAACAAGTGCCCCAATAACCGCACAGTTACTGAAGTCCCTGTAAAGCCAAAATATTGGGCAACTGTATCTGCTCAGCAGTGTTATATGACAGGAAACATGATGGGATGTTACTTGTCTTCCTAACTCAGAATCCACATCTGTGTAGAAGCACCTGCTTTCAATATACTTTGATGGAGATTCAATTAGGAGCGAGGAACATTGGCGCAATGTTCAGATGGGCACATTTCCACCCATTATGGTAAGGAATCTCCGCTCATCTTTCTGCACACCTCTACAGGACGCAAGGAAAACTGAGCAAAGATTCCATCCTCAACATTCCATTGATGTGTCTCCGCAGGCTGTTCCACAGACAGATTGCTCTGAATTGAATGTCCCCTGTATTCCTCATTTACTGAATGATTTAATTTACTTCGGTAGTTACATATACATAGAAATGGTGGGATCTGCAAAGTACAGTCCAATAATGGTGCCCTGCAAATCTGTAGCTCAAATTATTTGCAGCATTTAGTTGCTACAAAAATCAACTGTATTGATCCATTCTAAGTCAAACATATCATCACAGAATGGGCCTGATTCACTAAGGAACGTAAGTCTCGTTGCGTGCCCTATTTTGCGTGAAATTGCTCTGCGCATGCTCTGAAACTGACTTTTCGCCAGTGAATGCAAGTGCATGCAATTCATCTGTTGACGTAACTGACACTTCCGATAGCCTACGACTTGGAGGGCAGAACAGAAATGCCGCATGCACGTAGGCAATGTACAGTAAGGGCGCGTCAAGGTTGAGCTTACATACATTTGTCCGATTCAAGCTTTGGGTATCTCTGAGGTACGTGGTTTTTAGCTACAAGGCAGATGTATGTACCAATTTATATTGATGACAGTCGGGCATGCATACCAAAACTTGTGTTTGCAATTAACAAGTACAGTTTATGTGCAGTAGGCATTAATAACATCCTGATAAATGTATTTCATGTAAAAATAAAATGATAAAAAAAAATGTAAAAAGTAAAATTGATTTATATTCATGATTATTTTATTAATAGGTGTTAATGTATTTAGTTATTTTTGCCCATGCGCTCTGATGGGACTTTATATCGCACATATGCTTTGTGCGTATAATGCAGTGTATTGTGTCTGACTGTCTGTCTTCAGATTTGCTTGTACTTGAATACAGGTGTGCAATTTCCATCTTATTTTAAAAAAGGCAAATTGTGTTCCAAGATGAATCAGGCTCCATATGTCTAAAGATCAGCTACATGTTTAAATGCCACTAAAAAAAACAAACCATTTTATTGATGTTTAAAATAAATGTTTGCTGTCAAACAGGCAGATTTCTCTGTGGGAAACTCTCAGCAAACATAGGATATATATTTTGTTTAATTCGTGTGAAGGAAAAGGTTAAATCTCATTTTGTTCTTCTCTTGCTGGTATTACTGCCTATATTTGCAGATATAATTGGTTCCCCTTGATGACAGAAATACCTGGTCTATTGCCATTAACTCAGCGGGAGAGGGTGTAATGACATGAATCGCCAGCTTAATTCTTTTAGGAAATTGACACTTTGCAGTGTTTTTATTTTAGCGTTTTTTGTTTATTCTGTGGACTCTTTGAGAACGGTCGAGCTACAAAGACTTGTGAAAAGTCAAATGATAAGGAATTCTCGTTCTCTTAGAGGTTTAAGTTTTGCCCGAGTACAACGTTTCTTTGTAGTTCATGTAAACATTTGTATGGATGGCAGGAGCAGAGATGGGGGGTGTGATAGAGAAAGTTATGGTCTTTGCTCATGAATGGCCTTCGTATAAGTCACAGGTAAGTGTTTTCCCGTGGACTTACAGATGAAGGAGTGATGGGCCTATTTTCCTCTGCTCGTTCAGTGATGCTTTGTCACTGTAATGGCTTGATGGCATAGCACTGTCAAGCTGTTTGTCTGATCAAAGACATGTTGTTTACAGCCACCTAATAGCCCCTTAGGACTGGAGTCTCCATTTCTCATGTTTACTGAATGTGAATGAGGTATAAACTAATTAGTCGAGGAACCAGGGAGTTCAACTGGCCACATTACCCTAAGCTGTCTGCTACTGGGACAGCCAGTTCCATTATAGCTGCGTCGTTAGCATCACCATTAAATGAGATGGATCATCTATTACTGGCCATGTAGCTATCCGCATATTGTTGTGAAGGAAGATTTCTCATCAGTCCATTACCTCCGACACCTCCAGAAACACAGAACTGCTTCAAAGTTAGAGAGGTGGCAACTTACTTCCAAACAGTTCATTTCTCCGCCTTAACACCTTTTATAAATGTTCATAAGATTTCAGCACAGACACAGCCCATAAAAAACATTGCAAGGGAGGATAATCACCACGGCGCTAGGAAACACCTCGTAGTGTCCAGACAAAGGTTATACCGTACATAAAGGGTTATTGCGCTGCTTTCAGGCTATATTGACCACTGTGAGAACTCATAAAAAGTGCTGTCTCTGGTCTCCTTAGGTGATGGCCAGGGCTCATGAGCTTCATTATATCTTTTGGCACGACAATGATTAAATCCCCCCATATTCCCTTGTTAACAATTTCTCTTAGTATATTTGCTGTGGGATCTATGTTTAGTCACTAGAGGCAAAGTTCCAACAATATATGTCATTAGACATTATACCCCCTCACGCCTGCCTTCCACACAGCTTTATTATTTCATAGTACAGTCATGGCCAACAGTTTTGGAAATGACACAAATATTATTACTCACAATGTCTGCTGCCTCAGTTTTTATGATGGCAATTTGCATATACTGCAGAATGTCATGAAGAATGACCAGATGAATTGCAATTAATTTCAAAGTCCCTCTTTGCCATGACAATTAAATTTATCCCAAAAACAACATTTCCACTGCATTTGAGCCCTGCCACAAAAGGAGACACAGGTGAGAGTGTTGACAAGGGCAAGGATGGAGATCACTCTGTCATGCTAATTGAGTTAGAATAACAGACTGGAATCTTAAAAGGGAGGGTGGTGCTTGAAATAATTGTTCTTCTTCTGTTAACCATGGTTACCTGCAAGGAAACGTGTGCTGTCATCATTGCTTTGCACAAAAAATGCTTCACAGGCAATGATATTGCTGCTAGTAAGATTGCACCAATCAACCATTTGTTGGATCATCAAGAACTGCAAGGAGAGAGGTTCAATAGTTGTGAAGAAGGCCTCAGGGCACCCAAGAATGTCCAGCAAGCGCCAGGACCATCTCTTAAACTTAATTCAGCTGCGGGATTGGGGCACCACCAGTACAGAGATTGCTCAGGAATGACAGCAGGCAGGTGTGAAGGCATAAGCACGCACAGTGAGGCGAAGACTTTTGGAGGATGACCTGGTGTCAAGAAGGCCAGCAAAGAAGCCACTTGTCTCCAGAGAAAACATCAGGGACAGACTGATATTGTGCAAAAGGTACATGGATTGCATTGCTGAGGACTGGGGTAAAATCATTTTCTCTGATGAATCCCCTTTCAGATTGTTTGGGGGCATCTGGAAAAACACTTTTTTTCCGTGGAAAGAAAGGTGAGGGCTACCATCAGTCCTGTGTCATGCCAACAGTAAAGCATCCTAAGACCATTCAAGTGTGGGGTTGCTTCTCAGCCAAGGGAGTGGGCTCATTCACTAAGAACACAGCCATGAATAAAGAATGGTAGCAAAACATCCTCCAAAAGCAATTTCTCCCCATCATCCAAGAACAGTTTGGAAACGAACAATGCCTTTTCCAGCATGATGGAGCACCTTGCCATAAGGCAAAAGTGATAACTAAGTGGCTCGGGGCCCAAAAGTTGATTGACAGCATGCCAGGGCGAATTGCAGAGGTCTTCAAAAAGAAGGATCACACTGCAAATATTGACTTTTTGCATAAACTTAATGTAACTTTCAATAAAAGCTTTTGACACTTATGAAATGCTTGTAATTTTACTTCAGTATAACATAGCAACATCTGACAAAAAAGATCTAAAAACACTGAAGCTGCAAACTTTGTGAAAACCAATACTTGTGTCATTCTCAAAACTTTTGGCCTTGACAGTATTTACATTTTCATTTGTAATAACTTTCTTTTAACCAAGAGAGACATTATAGAATTAGAGGAGACACCAACAGGTTTCATTAATATCAGCACTATTATGTAATTTTGTGTTTGAACATTTTTATGACATTGGTCGAAGTGTGACTAACAATGTTCATTCTGATATAAGCTGCACACGTAATGTCTTAAGCCCTGCCCACACCAACAGTCCTATTGTTCACACAGAACATTTCCATAGTTATATTTATGTATGAAAATTCATAGAAAAGTTATACACATAAAATAGCGGTTCTGACACACAGACCACTATGATAACTGTCTTCTGACTGGTCAAGCGGAGCGGCCATCCAATCTAGACCCCTGCGCCAGGTCCCTCATCTCTACTACAGCCATGCTGCACTTAGAAAGCATGGAGTGATGGAGGAGTGGGACCAGCGGTTTGCTAGTGTGGGGTACAGCGGGCAAGTGTGAAAACCTTTCAGGTGCATGCAATAAGGAATTGATAGTAACATTTAGACTGCAGATAAACAACGACCTAAACCCGTGAAAAGCATACTTGTCCACTCTCCTGAAATGTCCGAGAGACTCCTCAATTTCAGCTTGGTCTCCTGGATTCTCAGGAGATCAAGTCATACTCCCGCATCCTACTCACTTCCTAGTGAAGTGGGCGGGTTTGGGCCTCTGTTTTGACCCAGCCCCCAATGCGAAATAATGCAATTACATCACTGGAGAGTAGAAAAGGATTCATGGAGGTCCACTCCCCTGCACATCTGCACTTCACCTCCACCCCAGGATCTCCCAGAGGGGAGAAAAAAAAAAGTTGATAAGTATGATAGGTTGGTAAGCTTGCTGAGACCTAGAAAAGAATGCATGAACAGACAACAACTGAGGTTGGGGTTTCGGGCTTGATTCTGTATGGAGTTTATATTTTCGGCACACAGGCGTAGAAGATAACTACCCCTGTGTAGTTAGTGGTCCTTTTTGGACCACATTTACTAACATGATCCAATCAATTGAAAATGGATTTTTATTGGGCATTAGGATCATTCTAGAGCTAGAAACGCTGTGCTTAATGTGCAATTAACGTCTTTGTCATCTTATCTTACATTAGACTGGTGAAGGCTAATATTTGAAAAAGACTATTATAGGGAAATTCAGGTTTTCTATTATATTTTGGTTATTTTTCAGTCACTTTGCAAGGTTAAAAAAGGATGAGGTCCAGGTGAAAAATTGTAGCATGGAATTGATCCCTTAATGTCCTGATTTACAGTTGTCTTTATTGAAACAAGAAAAGAAAATTCACTTTGTAACCCAATAAAAAAGTGTGTATTTTGCAAACCTTGTTTACTTTCCCAGAGTTAAAGTAAAGAACACATAAAGACTATTCAATATATCAATCACAATTATACCTCATTTATACTGCACCAAAAACCCGGGTTTTTGCAGAGGCACGCTGAAAAACCCGGGTCTTGGTGCAGTATGATTAGTCCAACCACAAAATCCCGGGTCTAAAATCCCGGGACTTAGACCCGGGATTTTGCGAGGGGTAATTCCCGTGTTGGACTCCGCTAGCCTGCAGTATGAATGGTGCAACCCGTGTAATTCCCGGGTCTCACCATTCATACTGAAAAAAAAAAAAATTGTGAAGTAAAAAAAAAAAGATTTTAATTACTAAAAAATACAAAACAAATATTTACTTAACTTATTTTCAGCCAGCGGTGTCTCCGGCTGTCAGGGGGACCTCTGGGTACTAAAATGACGTCATTTCTAATAGACTAGAAATTACGTCATTTTAGTACCCAGAGGTCCCCCTGACAGCCGGCAACGCACCGGAGACACCGCTGGCTGAAAATAAGTTAAGTAAACATTTGATTTGTATTTTTTAGTAATTAAAATCTTTTTTTTCACTTTTTTTTTTTCTAAAACCCGGGTCGGGCAGGTGCAGTATGAACCCGCACGACCCGTGAATCTTCTGATCTATACTGCCCTGTGCCCCGGCAATATCCCGGGTTAACAAACCGGGATATTGCCGGGGCGGCAGTATGAAAGTGGTATAAGTCACTGACTTGCTGTCAATAAACTTCTATCAGCTTTCTAAGTTAACTATTGACAATTCACAAAATAAGTTTCTCTTACCCTCAAAGCTATTCCTAACATTATATACTGTTTTTAGATGTTCCCCCACAGGATTACTTGCAAGATTATGACGGGGGGGCAGGGTTTCTAAATTTTCATGCATACTCTATCGATATACATTCACTACAAATACAACATAGAGGGCCGTATTTATCGTTGAATGCAAACTGTGCACAAGTTACGTTTTTAAAACGAGCACACAACTGAAGTGTACATGCCAGTCCATGTGTATCTCATGATCATCATCATCACCATTTATTTATAAAGCGCCACTAATTCCGCAGCGCTGTACAGAGAACGCACTCACATCAGTCCCTGCTCCATTGGAACTTACAGTCTAAATTCTCTAACATACACAGACAGACAGACAGACTGGGGTCAATTTGTTAGCAGCCAAGTAACCTACCAGTATGTTTTTGGAGTGTGGGAGGAAACCAGAGCACCCGGAGGAAACCCATGCAAACACGGGGAGAACATACAAACTCCTCACAGATAAGGCCATGGTCGGGAATTGAACTCATGACCCCAGTGCTGTAAGGCAAAAGTGCTAACCACTGAGCCACCGTGCTGCCCACACGATTACATTTAAATCTGGGTATAAGTACCCTCTGGCAATGCGTTACTTGCTGTATATAGACAGAGAGAACACAGTGCAGGATACGCACATGCATACGTGCAATTTAAAGTTGAATCAGAAACATAATATAAAAGAAATTACCAACTCATAATATTATATTCATTAATAAAAATTATGTGTTTTATATTTTTTCTTACGTTAAATACATAACTCAGGATGTCCTTAATGTGTACTGTACATACATTTATCAAAAAACGCAAAGTGAACGCAATTTTACATACAAATCGTTTTTATAGTTTCTCTTACTTGCATACCCATGTTCTGTACTATAGAGTGGCACGAATATGTGTAGTTGTTAATACAAAGACTCTGCCGTGACAGTCGTCACTATTAGTTGCACTTACACCTGCCCAGGAGCTTTTGCAAATGATATAGTTAAAAAACACGTACGTAAAAGAAAACTGGAACTTGAATTGGCCACATCTGCATTGGCACGCCATAACTGTACATTGGCTACATTCATCTGCTCACTTCCCTCCCCCTTTCCGCTGTTTAAGTTACGCACATGCTAGTTCACACAAATGGACTTGTGTCCGGAGATGAATCAGGCCCAGAGTGTATACAGCAAGTATTATTGATACATCCTGCTATGCAAAACGGAATCTACACACGCATTTGTGCATTGCTTCATATTGTAAATGGTAAGTCTGGCTTACAGGGTCGATTCCATACACTTGTAGCCCCCAATGCAGTAGCCTGTGTCCTACTCTCTGTACCCTCCTCTAATAAAGTTGTGTTTTCTCTCTGGTTTGTGACAATCTCATGTTGGCTTCAGCACATACAGTGCCTGAAAAACCTCATCTCCTGGCTTACACATGTTCTGTATTTCTTGTACTCATACTCCTCACCCACTCATTGGCCTCCAGGTCCCTCTTGCACACAGCATTCTGGCTTCCTAAATCCTGTGTGTACCCTGACATATAGTTACGTGGGAGGACAACTCTCTTTAATCATGTCTAAGTGACAACAAATCTATAAATGATACCAGGTTAATTAATAGCAAATTCTGGCAAAACACTGAATGCACTGCAGGGACTTATAAACAACAAAGGCAGTTATGAGTTGCTACAAAAATTAGATGTAGCTAATTTTAGAAAGTAAAGTAAGGACTGCACTGTTCCAGCAAATCCTAAAATAGATTTCTACACGCACATGCCCACCCACGGGACACTGGTGACATGGCATTAAATGAGTTCTAGTTCTCTAAAGTGGTTAAGATGAAAAGCAGTTTGTAAATCCCTCTTCAGCTGGCCACACACACTGCAATATCGCAGTCAATGTCAGGCCATTGCAATATGTGTTGCCCCATGACAACGGTGATGCCATGCCACATAGGGAGCCTATGAAACTGGATAGGTTCACTATCGGGTGGAAAATGTAGATGAAAAGTGACCACTGTCAGCAGGTGTGTGCAGTCTGCACCAACAGGCCTCAATGAAGCTGGAAGTGACTTAGCTGCTTGGACCATAATGACCGGATCTCATCCAATTGAAACTGTTACTCGATATTCAGGTCAATGATTGGCCCGTGTGGCCAACTTTAGTTGTCATATACTGAATCACTGTGATAACAACAATGAGACCCAGCAGAAACCATGATTCTATGTCAGGGAATGCAGGATTGAATTATCTAGCCAATGATGCACCAAGGCTCAACACGAGCCAATGACATGCCACATTCCCTGCTACGGAATCTCACCAAACCATTATCAATCTTCAAGGCTAAACAAGATGTGCTTGCAAATTCTGATATTGTTGGAATTATGAACTGCAAGGTCATACCTAGGTCTTCCATTCAAGGTACTTATCTATCTGGGACATCTGGATGTCATATGCCCATTAACATGAATTATTTCTTTGCTTACTTATTGCGTTCTCTGCCTGTGTTATCCTTTCCTTTTGAGCAGATTGTATTTAATGTTCATGCTACATCAGTATGTTGCAATGTTGTACCAATATTACAGTTTCCTTGTGTTTTGTATATGAATAAACTAACAATTTGGTGCAAAAAAAGTTTAAATCCACCTTCGTGCTTTATTAGATACACTCTCTAAGAGAATGAATCTAACATGTACATATGCTGCTAGCTCCTGGGAACTGAGTATATGCATTTCTCTGCATACTCCAAACCCCATCTGCTACATCATATTTATAATGTCAATGGGTTTGTACTAACTAGTGCGAATAGCAGACCTCTCAACTATCCAGGCCAATTTGAGGGGACTGTCCCGTCGCCATGCAAGTCGGTACATTTATCGCTGAATGCTGGGATGTTTGACAGCATGTCTCCACTAACCATGGTGAGGGGTGCTGTGTGTATCTGGCACTGGTGCATGTGTAGACTTAAAGGTTTCCGAAGCTCCAATGTAGCATGTTCACGTTCCCGACACACAAAGAAAAAGAAAAATATAAATCAAAACACATTAAAAAATATAACAAAATAATAATGAATTCAAAAACAATTGCAGTTGTGCAGTCCAAAATTACCTCAGACAAAAATCTTGAGGGCTAATTATAAGTGTCCAAAAAGAAATAAAAAATGCCTGTGCATGCCAGGTATAGAGTAAAAAGAAGAAAAAAGGTCTTGAATAGATATCTATATTGAATGACCAATATAGAAATAGCTGAGCGCACTGTCTGCCAATATACTTGCGGTTAGTTGTAAGGCTGAAGTCCTCTGAGTCCAATACTAGATGGTAGAATAATTTGGCAGTGATGGACAGTGAATGAAGAAAAGTCTCATCCGATGTAGCGATGGCGTGCGTTCCACCTTGGAACGAACGTTACTTCCTGTTTCAAAGTAAGCTGGGGTCCCGACCGGTTTCGTAACACTATTGACTTTTTCAAGGGATGTCTTGAGTGATGTAATGGGAATCCTGTCTTTTATAGCCCATAAGGTGCGTTCATTGGTCGTCTAATTAATTATCTGTGACTCATATTGATTGCAATTTAATTGTCATTTAATCGAATGGATATACAGTTGAAACATGATAGCAGAAAATGTTAGTGATTGATGTAGGGAATATATGATATCATATTAGACATTATATGCCAAATAAACAAATCACCATCATAAGCTATTTATATAGTGCTACTAATTCCGCAGCGCTGTACAGAGAACTCACATCAGTCCCTGCCCCATTGGAACTTACAGTCTAAATTCCCTAACATACACACACACACAGACTAGGGTCAATTTGATAGCAGCCAATTGACCTACCAGTATGTTTTTGGAATGTGGGAGGAAACCAGAACACCCGGAGGAAACCCACGCAAACACAAGGATAACATATAAACTCCACACAGATAAGGCCATGGTCGGGAATCTAACTCATGACCCCAGTGCTGTGAGGCAAAAGTGCTAACCACTAAGCCACCGTGCTGCTAATCAAATGAAATGAAATGGGGGATAAATACATTAAGGTAACATTATACAGTATGTAACATCACTGGAAAGGAAATATAAATATGAATATAAAAATAAATATAAATAAAAACAAAAAAATAAAAGATGAATATAAATATAAAAATAGAAATAAGATGAAATGAGGAGTAAATACATTTGTTCATATTGAGAATGAATACTAGAATATGTCATAAAGATGATTAACAACATAAAGATAATTAACAAAGAACAATTTCTCTCTTCAAAGGTATATGTAGATATATATGTGTACAGATATATACATACACTCAGAGAGATAATGGTAAGATGTACTGGAGTTATAGATGGCAAAATAGTATGCACATGGCTTAATATGCTAAGTAACATGTCGTTTTTATTATAATTGCATTAATTATAAATATTGAAGACAATCAAGGTTCCATGAACTACATATTTCCATGGGAACACTAAGTATTTTTGATTTTGTCGATCTCCCATTTACACATAAAGAGATTGGCAAAGCTAGGGGCGAATCAAGTCCCCATGGTTGTGCCTCTAATTTGATGTTGAAACGTGTCTTGAAATCAAAAATAATTGTGGTTGAGTATAAATTTAATACTATCCAAAATGAATCGTATTTGTTCCGGTTTAATATCCGGGTCTTGTGAAAGAAAATGGGAGATAATGTCCAATCCTTGTGTGTGGTCTATATAGAGTGATGTCACATCACTCATGCCCAACAAGTGTCATTCCAATCGATGTGACTCAGGATATTGAGGATTTGTGCTGTATCCCTAATGTAGGAGCTTTGTTTTCCCACGAAGTTCTGTAAAAAGATATCAATGTAATGTGACAGATTCAAGGTTATAGAACCTATACCTGATATGATTGATCTGCCTGGTGGGTTTGTTGTATTTTTATGCACTTTTGGTAAGTAATAGAATACCAGTATTTTGGGGTATGGTACATGTATGTACTCGAATTCTGCCTAATTAATAATGCCTGCTTCTAGGTCCTGTTTGAGGTGGTTGGTAAGAGTTTTATGAAATCTTGCAGTAGGATCTGATGGTAATTGTCTATAGGTGGTGGCATCTTGTAAAATCCGATAGGATTCTTTGATGTAGTCTTCTTTGTTTAGAATCACAACGCTTCCCCCCTTATCAGCTGGTTTGATGACTAAGTCTCTATTATTTTGTAAATCTCTTAATGCTCTGGTTTCTGCTGTGGTAAGATTACAATGTCTATAACCCTTCTGAGTACTAATCTTATCAATATCATGCATTACCATCTTCTCAAAGGTTTGTATTAATGGACCTTTGAGATGGCATGGATTGAATTTTGAGGGGGGTTTGAGATTGGTGTGTTGAAATGCAGATATCTGTGGGGTGTTTGTAGAACTGGATGTTTTATAAAATATTTTTTTGAGGGCAAGCTTCCTAGTAAATTTATTAAGATCCAAATACATCTCATATTTATTCAACAGAGTGGGTGCAAATTTCAACCCTTTCTGGAGTAAAGATATATGTGACTTCTCTAGTGGGTATTTGCTAAGATTGAAGATTACTGCTCCTCGTTCACTGGAGTGAGTTGAACTGATGTGGTTTTTATCCTTTTGACCTCCCCTACAACCTCTTCTGTAAGATCTAATCTTCTCTTTGTGTATTGGATTGGAGTGGTTGTATGTTTTAGTGTTTCTCTGGTGGGACTCCAAGGCAGGTCGGATCACCTTGCCTATATTTAATTTAGCTGCTTCACAGATTTAGATTTTGGTTAGTGCGCAGTTCTCTCTTTTGTTGTTATCCTGACTATCCAACGCTGCAGTATTCTCTGCCACCTTACAAATTGATGATGATATGATAGACAAACCCTTAAGGAGTACATCTGAAGAAGGGGTCCAAAATGTAGTGCTCCATTCATTCCTGAAATAAACAGTTGGATTACTTGTCACGGTAATGTTTGCATTATCTGCAAGAACCTGCAGAAGTGGTTTCTTCATTTTCTGGTACCAGGAAGAAGTGGTGTTATTACAGTTACAGCTGTGCATCGTACCTTGTTGCCGATACATCACACAGTGACATTGGCAGGTGCCAGGCAGCTCAGACTCAGTTCTTTTATGTCCTTCACTGGTTGCTTCACAGAGGGCGCTATGGTGTAATGAAAAAGCTGAGAACTGCTGTCCACTACTGAGTATGAAGTATGGAGACTCATATGTTCTGTAGGGCCACATGCTCATTACAATGAGTTACTGATCTTTCCTTTGGCCCAACACGTTTCTTACAATAACATTATCTAAGATTTGTATGGACACAGTAAAATCGGGGGGTGTTCACATAATCAGCCTCCAATCAATTGACAATGAAGATCCATTTATATCCTGGTTATGTAACTCACACACTAATCAAACCAGGAAAATATAACAATATATGGTAATTAAAGGAACCTAATAATATAGAGGAAACATTGTTTAATAAACAATTCTCCTTCTTTCTGCATCCACCAATGGTTTTTAAAGATCTATATATAGGAGAGTCCCTCTGGGACCTATAGATACTCTTGGGCATTTACATAGAACCGTTTGGCCAGATCCATCTTATTCTTTATTTTATATTCCCATATTGCCTATTTCTCCCAATTATTTTCCAGAGTGTCATTCCCACATAGAGAAAATAAGATACAGGGCCTGATTCATTAAGGATCTTAACTTGAGAAACTTCTTAATTCAGTCTCCTGGACAAAACCATGTTGTAATGCAAGGGGTGCAAATTGGGATTTTGTTTTGCACATAAGTTAAATACTGACTGTTTTTTCATGTAGCACACAAATATCAACTTTAAATTTCAGTGTACAAATAAGCTATCAAGTATTTGTGTGCTACATGAAAAAACAAAAAACTATAAAAATAGTTACACAATAAATGTTATCATTAAACATAGATCAAATAAGTCTGGAATTAATCCAATTTCTGGACAGCATGGTACGTTGACTTATTGCATCAAACTGATTGACAAGATTGATGGCGGAGACACAAGCAAACCTTGCATTATTGCCCAATTCTTGTTTGTGAAGTATGAGCATAGCAGATCACTATGGCAACAGTTCTAAGTGACATTTCAAATATTGGGAGTTTATGATGACGCAATCCAACATATTAATATCCCCTGTGCTGTAATCAAAGTCATGTGTAGCATTGTCTGCATGTGCTGCTTTATCCTCTTCCTCATTAAATAACCATTATCTAAGTACTAATGTTTCCTCCAATTGTCATACTAAACAATTTGTGACATTCAGAAGATATATGGTATGCATGTCACCCACGTGTCAGTTATTTGAGATTTACCGTATTATTATTGCTATTCACTACAGTTGTGAACGTGTCAAAATGCAACGAATGGATGCACAAAGACCTTCCCATTGAAATTCAAGCTTATTGTCCCCTGTGAACCAGGAGTACAAAGTGAGCCCAAAAAAGCTATACAACCCCTTAATACATAAAATGAACATTTCTGGAATCGTTCAGTCAATCCCTTGTTGCTTAGTTGTATTTGTACCTTTGGACTATACCAGGCACCCTAAGCGCAGAAAGCACGCATCTCCTACTGGGTCCAGATCTGCCAATTGCACAACCAAATGGTGCATTGTATATAATAAAAAGTACTGTCTTTGGGTGTAGTAGTCACGAATGCCGACGAAGCAAAATCGTAACACTGCAGTAACAACTTTAGTCCCAGAGTACAAGTGTGCGTTGTATATGATACCCATTTTTTAAGGACTTTGTCATGACTAACGCATTATCCATATCAAGCTTATTGTGTTTACCATATATCAAGAGATTTAATATTCATATGCAAACTGTAATGGTGTAGAATGCTTGTGCTGGTTGAAGAGTAGGCATCCAGGATTTGTGTACATATCTTACCAAACAATATCTGCTGACTAATTAAATTAATAAAGAAACAACCCTTGGGGGGATAACTTACATGCCTGCGCCGTCACGTAACTGGATTGGGTATCAGATGTCAGGTTTGGTTGCTAAGAATGACTGCAGCTTACACTTTAGAGAACTGTTCAGCACCTGTCCCCTCACGGCTGGGACAGCAGCTGAAGAAAATCATTATGTAGTAACTTATTATGTAGAACAGAAGGGGAGCATGTCCATTAGCACATCGCATAGATGCGTCCTGTTCCTCTTCCCAATTTATTTAGGGCTGTAATTTAATCTGATTATTTTCTATTCACCCCATCTGCCCGCTTGTAAAAAGAATTTAAACTGTTGAAATATTGGAGACAGGTTTTTTTTAACTGGTTAATGAACAGTACTCTGCAGCTTTCTGAAACGTTAACTAAAGCAAGTATGTTTCACCTGATATTGAATTACAGCTACACATAGCACAGTAAGAACTATGTTACCTTTGATGTGAACATTCTACCCACCAGTTTATTATGTCTGTGGGTCCAGTTCTGGTTCTGCAGCCTACGTGGAGGAATTTATTTCAAGCACAGTAGCCAGAATAAAGAATGTGATGTTAATTAGCCCTAATTACTTTTAATTAAACCTCCGACACCCCAGTGTTGTTCAAATATAAAGTGGTAAAATGCAGTGCATTCTTAAACTATTTTTTTCCAAAATATTGATCTAGTAAAACTGTTGTTTGAATGTTGAAGAACAGTAACGGAAGAAAGAATCTCAACTACAACCACAGCAGATTAATGTCTCCTGGTGGCCCCAACTGTAAAACGTTTGAGAAATGTTAACAAGTGATGACAGTACTTGTGTTGTATACACAAAGTACGAGGGTGTCTTCTCAATGTGATTTAAGTATATCTCAGCTTAGTTTTGCAACTGTGAATATTTTTATTTTGAATTTAAACTATCCCTATTATATTTAATCATATATACAAGGACACGCTCGTAAGAAATACAAAGGTGTGTTTGCAGTCAAAGGCTTGCAATCCTATATTCTTCTAAAAAATCTTAATGACCGCATAACTCAATATTTACCGTCTATGGTGTGTTCTACTTAATTTTGTTTCCAAATCAATGACTGATCTGGAAAGTGACATAAACACGCATTTAAACAAACTTTATTCGTAGGAAAAAATAAAATTAAGGGCAGCAAATAGTAAATACATCAGCCACGATAATTGTGACATGACAATTTTTATGTTAGTCAGGTGTTTTTTTGTACATTTATTACAGAAGTTTTTGTCAGGTTAAATCCACCGCAACTTTCAGCACCCAAAATGATGTTCATGACTTCTGGCATATTTCTAATGGAAACACAATGGATGCAATATTATTACTATTTGCATAACGTTTTCTGTAACATTATTCAATCTGCCACTCTGTGTCAAATTATCCAACAGGCTGAATAGGCTTCGGCTTAGGGCGCAATGATTTTAGTGGGCGCAACACTTTTGGGGGTGCAAAATTGTGACAGGGAGAAGCATAAAGTTAAATTGATTCTAACATCTAAGAGAATAGTTGTTCTTCAAAGTAAAAAGAAAACATGAAATAAAATGTAGTAAGGTTTTAATCTTGACTTATTCCCATAGCAAAGGCTGAAGACAATGGGTCATCGATGGACGGTTGCTTGAGGATAAGCGAGATAAGGATGGTGACATATGCAGGTTTGAAATACCTCCCAATCCACCTTCATCGTCAGTAGCACTCATTCATACCGTCGTTCTGCTATATAGTTTTGATTTTAAACAAAATGAGAGGTAAAGATTCCCATGACCCTTTTAGAAAGCCAAGTGGAGCTGCGTTTTGAAAACAGGGGAACATAAACATTGTTGGGGGAGGCGTGAAGGAAACCTGATTTTATATTAAGGACAAGTTCGTTTTTACCTACCTCATGGAAGGCACTATGAACGTATTAGCCAAGGGCAGTCTGAACCCTGAATCAGGCCCTGCTGTCACTTTGGATAAATGAAACAAGTACTTAGAGTATGGCTGTCATCAAGCCTTCTTCTTGGTGGTATCTATCTTGTGGTATATACAGTATTTTATATTTGTTTTGTGGCTAGAGTAATTAGTTACCAACAAACTTTTAATATATTTTATCTTGTGTAATGCAATGCCATGTTCGTCATGCAGATTAATGTAATGCCAAGTCCACCAGGCTGATTAATATAATGCCAAGTCCACCAGACTGATTAATGGAACACCAAGTCCACCAGGCTGATTAATGGAACACCAAGTCCACCAGGCTGATTAATGTAGCGTGAAGCACAGTCAATCCAATTTATTAAAATGTATCTAGTGGACATTCAATGTTATACTGATTTTTTTTTATAATGTGTTTACAATCCAATCTAAATGTAAAATACTATTTAGTATATTTTACAAATGGTTGGAACAGCAATTCGGAAATTGTGATTAAAAGGAAAACCCAATATAATCACTTATCTATCTCAGCAGCAAACCATCTCCACAAATAAGCCTTATTTATATGGATATCTTAATAACCACTGTTGACATTTTATGGATTACTTTCAATTTGATTTTAATTTGCTGTTCTGTATCATTGTATACATCTAGTAATGTTGAGCAAACAGAGGGTTCTATATTATGCGATGTTGAGATGTGGGTTGAGTGCACGTGTTACCTACAGAGGTTGTTCACTTTGCCATTTACCAACTAGCAGTTTCTATCACTGTGATGCTGCTGGCGGGGGACAGAGTGACTGCTGGCATTACACTGGGTACCAGGTTGTAAGCTGGAGACAAGGTGGTGTTAAGGACGTAGCCAGCGATGGGCCGTTGCCAGCAATGTCACAATAGCTGAAATGCCTGCAAAATCAATTTTTTTGACAAGTATTAGACCCTATGAGGATACGGTCTTAAAAATGCAGGCAGAACTTCACCTATGATAAAGTTGGGAGGTAATACTTTACATTTTAACAGAGTTGCTGCAGATTGACAGGATAACAATAAACAATGTGTTTTGTCTCCATAGCTAAAATTTTAAAATTTCATTTTGGAGTTATTGTAGTCCTTTTAAATTGTACAGTGTAATTTGCACACTATACTATGGGCAGGATTCATATATACCATGCTATCGTTATATGCATTGTGCATTTATATGCTTGTAGTCAAACTATATGTTTGCTATGCATATATCAAATGCTATGTATCAAACATGTAATGTGGCATTTGACCATTGGCTAAACTACCACTGTTGCAGAGGGTTCAGAGTCTATGGGGCCTGGAGATAAAGGAGTGTCTGTGGGAGCTGCACCCAACAATAATAGCCTGCCAAAAATGTTGTTATGGAACCATGAGATGGAGCTTGCCTGTGCAATGAACTGTTAGTCCAAAAAGCACAATACTCTACTTATTGTAATACAAGACTGCAGTGGTCATTTGTACAAAACCCGACCAGCATGTCATCTCCCAGAATTAATCCAAGTATGTTGTGGTTTGATGTAATTGGCACATTACAATATGGCCCGCTCACTGAAACATGATATGTCACGCTTGGTCTACCAAGGCCCTCATCATCTCACAGTACATTAGAGGCTTTTAGTAAGAGGTCCCTACTCATGTGTTGCAGTGGTCTGCGGAAGACTAAACAAGCCTTTGAATCCTGTTCCTAATGACACACACATAGGTTGTGAAGATGGTCTCATCAAACAGCCATTGATGTGCAATAGCAACAAATAAGTTCACTTTGTCCAACAAGGTGCTCTGTATCTCTTCACTAACGGATACTATTTACTATCCCCCCACCAGAAATATAACATTCAAAATGTAAATGTAATGTGTCTAAGACAAAAAAGCTATCAAGTTAATTTAGTGATTGCATGTCTATTGCTAAATGTCAGTGTATTGACATTCCTATACATACAGGTCTAATGTAATGTACCAATAAAAGCGCAGTTGTAGCTACTTTTATGAGTCCACTTCTACACAGGTGCAACACCCCGATAAGCTCATGACCAATCTACCAATCCCATGGTTTTCAGTTTTGAAAGGTAAGATTCCAAAATGTATGCCTTGCACAAGTGAAAACGTTACCACTTACTAAAGACGGTGTGCTTTCACACTTGGTACGCCTCCATGATTAAGCTAAACTTTTTATATTTTTCACCCAATATACTTGCTGTTGGACCCTCACTTATATGCCACATAACTCCTAATAGTGTGGAGACATCAGGACTTTATTTAAATCAACTATTTTAATCTCCTTTTTATATACATTGGTTTATATTAGTATATTTATGTCCATTCTGCTTTGTTTGCAGTATACTAACTTCCACTCGGAATATAGGAGTTAGCTAAAATAATTGCGGAAGATTGTTTTAATGAAATGGGTGAATTTTTAGGTTCCTTGCCATGCAGAGGGGCGCATGAGCACCTCCGTGTTGCACTTTGGGGTGCATAATTTGGGGGAGACACAGTGGCCTAGTAGTTAGCACTTCTGCCTCACAGCACTGGGGTCATGAGTTCGGATTGTGAAAGTGCCTGGAGGGGGCGCGGATTGTGAAAGTGTGCCTAGGGCGCCAAGGACCCTAGCACTGGCCCTGGGCAGGGACCGATGTGAATGAGTTCTCTGTACGGCGCTGTGGAATTAGTGGCGCTATATAAATAAATGATGATGATAATAATCAGATGCAGTCTGAACAGTGTCATAAAAAAGCTTCATACACACAAAACTGCAACATGTAATAATAACAGCCCTAACGTCCCCTCTACCTTGTGCTTAATTTAAGCCGTATATGAGGCTAATTATTTTAGGAGAAAAAAAATGTAAAATTTTAGTACAAAAATGATAGGAGGTTGGACTTTAATGTGAAGTCACACAGTGAGCCTCTAAAGAGAGAGGATGTATAATTCCTTGTGCATAGACCTCTGTGTAAGCAGAGACCAACACAATGTTATCCAACTCAAAATCCAAAAACAGAGCAAGTTTTAACACTTCCACAAAGGTTTAAGGGTGGTGGGGGTGATATGTAGCTCAGTCCATTTCCCAGCTTCACCAGTGATTAATAAGCATATACAGTACTCAAAACATGACCTGTGTGTGTTTGTGGGGAAACACTGGGCTAATGCCTTAATGCTGGCTATTCTTTGCTTGTCCTTATGCTGAGTGGTGAGATAAGCATTTTACTGAATGACAGCCTACATTATTGATAGGATAGTGTTAGGATATCTATTTAAAAGCAAGGGGTTATCTCCAGGCCTAGTGTTAGGTATAATTGACTTTAGCGATAAGGGTCTAATCTTAAAATATCCATGAGTGGACTTGGAGAGCTGAGGAGGCTGATATTACTGAATAGCTTAGACCCTCTTGTAGAGCAAAGCATCTACACAGGCAGAGTCAATTTTAAGAACAAGCGACCGGGTGAAGCGAGAGGGAACCACACTGACCCATGGAAAAATAAACAAGTGAACCTTTACAGCAGAAATATGTGGTCATTAAGGGAATCCTATTACCTAAACTTTATCTCCAAATCATGTTTTTGTTGTCTACCCTTGTCGGGGAATCTCCCTCCATTTCCTCCTAGTGAAGGGCACTCCCTTGTGGGTCACTGATAATTTTCTGGCCTCTGATCATGTGGAGAGTACATTGTGCAGTTTATAGAAACAAAAGCGTGCGCAGGACTTGTCCGTTCAGGTAAATGTACAGTAATGCACCTCTACGGAGAGCGTTTCTGAGCTGTGCGCTAAACATAAGGACAGATGCTGCCGATATGGAATGCGTTCCACAGGGACCAATGGAGGAAAATCCTTTCAGTGTTAAATCTTCCTGTGATACCTTATGTTAATTGCATTGTAATTTACATGGCTGCAAAATATAAGTCGCTGCCTGGTATATGCTCTGGTCAATGCTGTTATATGTTGCACAATGCTGGTGGTACGTATCGGACACTGCTGGGTGTGATATGTGTTGATTGTTTGGTTGTATAATATATAGTTTTTGGACAATTAAATGTTGGTCATTATTAAGCATAATATGCTATGTTAGTATTATGTGCAACATTTATAGATGCTAGTGCCACACAATAATAGTTATACAACCCCTTAATAGGCATTTCTCAGGAATTGCACATCTTGGCTCCTCCCCCGTGATGCAATGACGCAATCACATTATTTTGCAGTGAGGGCAGGGCCAATGTGGCATTATTTAGACACCATTCCTCCTTGCACATTGACCTCCCATTCGGGATTCAAAAGTAGGTAAAAGATATGCAAGTTAATTGGTAGGTTACAATAATGGACCCCAGTGTGTGCGTGGGTGCTAGGGAATTTAGACTGTAAGCTCCAATGGAACAGGAACTGATAAGAATGGTTCCATAGAATAGCAGTAGAGCGTGCCCTAGATAGATGCCTCACTCTCTGCAACAAGATAAAGAGCTTCGAGTCCAAAGCAGGTTGGTGGTAAAGACTTAGGGACTCGTGTAGAGTTGGACAGAAGTCCATTTGCTTAGAATAAAATAAGATTTTCACTAATGCGCATGCACACAAAAAACTTACACTTCAATTTGTATGCAGAGTTAGTTGCATCTTGTATACAATACTCTTGGCGCTTATAAAGGCGGATGTGGGGAGGTGCATGCATTGGCCAAGTGCAGTAAGGGTGTATTCAAATGTGGACGCAGATGCCTGTCTGTTGCGTGTGCTCTATCCCTGGTGTAAGTTACTAACTGATACTGATGACATCAGCTGAGATGCCTCCATCACTGCATACAATGTACAATGTGTCTTTTTTCAGACACAATTTACGCCTGCGTTTTAGACGAATATTGCATCCAACTCTACATGAGCGCCCGAGTGAACAAACAGTAAAATGAAAAGTAATAAACGGATATAAAATTAAGATAAAAACATTTTTCTGCCATCCCTTGAATAGAGCTGTTATAGGCAAGTGTCTAGTTCTTCCATCCCACATACAAAGATTCTGATTTGAATCAGAAAAGAAACTGCTTTATTGGTACCAATAGATCATCATACTACAGATATCTTGTATTTATGTTGCCGGATAATATATTATGTCTGAAATATACAATCAGACCAGAAAATTCTCATTATATCTACATATTAAACACGAATAGTTTTCATTTTACAAATATTTAGTTAACTTAGAGCAGTGTAGCATAAGTGTTGACATCATGTTGTATTTTTATAGATAAATTGTTAAAAGACTGACAGACCTCTAAGAGACACACCCTGGATGCAGGCTGACTCAGCACTGGAAGGGTTAAGACATTTGAAATTCGCTGCTACCCCCTCAGTCCTCAGACTTTCCTCATCTGTCTTTCTTGACATTACTCAGATTGATGGCTCTACTGGTTTAATCCCCACAGCATAACAAAGCCCCCACAAGCACTGCTTGCGTGAATGGGATCCTCAGAGGAATATCTTTTTTCAATATGTATTGACAATCAAGGAGACAAGAGGAGTCAGCGGTAGTTGCCAATTTCAGAGAGCAGCATTCTGTCACAGACAATATAGAGCTACTCACTTTAGGTCATTTGCAACATCAGTATGGGGCAGATAGGTGATCAATCAACTGTGATCTGTTACTGTGTCTGCATGACTAGTGAGTCCCATCACTCTACCCTGTGTACATCAGAGTGATGCGGCAAATCTATCTCTTCATCGGTGTCACAGTGCACTGTGTGTGCAGTGCTGGGATATTCAGGACATTGGGGCACAAACATCTGGATAAGACGGCATTGCCACACAACACATGCCTTTAAGGTAGTGATGGACAACCAGGGTGTTCATGGTGTTGAAATGGATGAGACACTAACATTTCTAATCCTAACGAAATAATTATGTGAGATAATAAATGAAGAAAATCTCATGCACCTGTTGTAGCCCAATCCAGCAAGTACCGTGATGCCTGCAATTGTCCGAGCAGGAGACAGGATCAGGGAGGGAGGTTGGGCTAGTTGGACTTCTAACTGGGTTGTCATGGCCCCTCCCCTGTGAGATTTCCATATGTAATGTAAATTTCAGATGAAATATAGTTTGTAAAACATTTTGCAGTATTTTAATATGGATGTGTTATCCTTAGCATCTGCGCTAAAGTGGTAGCTTTTTAGACTTTGATGTGAGGTTGACACTTTTGCACAGTAATTCATTAAAGCACGCATAATGAACATAAATTGAGTTGTTTTAAAAATGCACGTAAATCAGGTATACGCACGTTCGTGTTCAACTAGGAGCAGATCTAAAGTTACATCTGTTGTTGAATAGAGGTCTAAGTGTGCTCTGCTCTAACAGACAATACATTGCAGGATATGTCTAAGTACATAATGGAATATCAAGTCTCAAAAAAAACGCACAGAATTTTTTTTTCTATTAATGTCACCTGTTAATAATATAGGGCCTGATTCATTAGTGATCTTATCTAGTGCAAAAGTTAAGATGCTTATTTTAAGAAGAAACAGGGAGATACGAGTGAAGTTAGGATGGATTTTCATCTTACCTTAAGAAATTATTCACTTACGCAGTGGATTTTGCTTCTTATCTCCCTTTTATGGGCATGCACAGAGTGGATTTGCTTAAGATAAGACAAAACATTTAAAAAAAAGGAAAAGTTTTTTTTCTAATCTTTCCCCCATAATACATTTATTAGGATGTTATGAATATCTACTTTACATAAAATTACATCAAATAAATTCTTACAGTTGCTCCTGATTGTAAACACATGTCCTAGCATGCATATGTGACCGTTATCTCTAGAAATCGGCATTGTTCTTAGTGCCCTCCAACTTGGCACGCACTTACTGTACATTGACTATGTGCATACGCCCATTCCCCTCCCCATTCCACCCCTGAATCGTAGGCTGTAGTAAGGGCTCGAAGATGAATTGGACGTTGCCTCATTTACTTGCGTATGGTCTAGTCCTGGGCATACGCAGACAGATTTGACATGAAATACAGCACATATCGGTATTTACGTTTCTTAATGAATCAGGCCCTGCGCCTTTAAAGATTTCTCTGGCCCTCACACATTAAGGCACAGTTCTGGTTTGCGGAGTGTGCCAGGTGGGCAATCTAGGCGCAGCCATGGGATAAAAACACAGAAGTTTGTGAAGTGCATTGTTACATGTGCAGAGTTTCTTGCAGCTGTGTGCAGGTAAGTTCTATGAACATTATGGCACCACATTCACTATCTTGTGAGACTAGTGATGTCAGACACACCACCGTGATGTGGCCACGCCCCCTTTCCAGGTAATGAAATGTTGGGAGGTGTGCACTGTATAATCCCTGGAAACTAACATGATAAATTAATATCTAAAACTTAAATGCAAAACCATGTAAAATAACTTTGTAATCTAGAATACTATGATAAAAAAAATATCATAAGGAATTTAAATATATTTAGTATATTTTGTCAGTTAAAAAAATGCTTTTTATATTTGTAAATGCCATGCACAAGTTATGTTTTGCTTTATAGTAAAAATAGTTCAACGATTGAGGAATAAAAGAGTATTGGAAACATCAGTATGAACGGTACAAACTAAGGCACCCTCTCCACAGACACATTCCTGTTACATGGATACTTACAGAAAGGCAGTGTTTATGGTGCATCATATGGGCCAAAAAGCATGTAGCACATAGATTTTGCAGGTTCAATTATGACGGTCATGCCACTCTCCACCGTCGCTAATGTGCCCCCACACATAGTGGATGTATTCACTATTTCCTGCACACGTTTGGGGTCTCCTGAAGATGGAAAATGTTCTCCTCCTTAGCTGTAATATAATGTGAACCTTTTCCTAGAAGTTTGTGATTTATAAAGCAGCAGCTGTGAGAGGAGCTCCTGGCTTACAGTCTGATGAGAGTCTCCAAAGTTATTTTATATCACGTTACATGATGACTGCTTACGGAGTCTAGCACTGGCTCCCTCGTGTTCGGTAATAAAATTAGAGCTGAAGTATTAGGCACCGGGCTAAATGTTGCATCAGCATTTTCATTAAACTGCCACCAATATTTCAATAATGAAGGTGAACTGAGGCAAGATAAATTACGCACGGCAGCAGGTAAGATGGTGAGAAATTAATGAATACGTTGTACGGCACTTAAAGCCGCTGTTCTTGGTTTAATAAGTCCGATCTATTGTGACGGAATTATTCATTATTGCTAATCACTGAATGTGCCTCAGGAGCAGGGGCAGTCTGGGCTGGGGGGCATCTGCTCCCAGGGCCGGTCCCATTGTGGGCTACTTGGGTCACTGGGCCATCTGCATTGTTTTTCCTTTAAAATAGGCTGCCGAGTCGAGTCTTGCCCCTTTTGCCAGCCCTCCCCTGCTTAGGACCCAAGGGATGCTTTGGGCTATGCGCCCAAAGAGCATCAGCTCTTGGGATCACAGGTGCATAGTGAGTAGCAGCGGAAACACGCAAACAAAAACAAAAACAGGGCAGGTCACTTTTTTCATGGGTCATAAAAGAGCCTGTCATCTATGCATTATATCCCGACACACTAGCCAATAAATCATGTGATACACGGGATATCACTAATCTCCAAATATATGTTATATATTGCAGGAGTGACATCACTACTCTACAAATATAAGTGGTGAAAAGAACTAGCTCTTTCAGTTATCCTACACCTAAAAGGCAAATAATATTTAGGAGGAGAGAGGTGATGAGTAATGAGGGATAATATAGGTCGTAAGAAGAACATTTAGAATCATAATTCTAATTATATTCCACAAAACGAGGACAGCCAGCTTGACTACTTAATCATGTTATACTATATATGTATATATATCGTGTACAACACTACTATAACTTATTTTTAAATTGCATTTTGTAGGCTCACAACTGTACCCCAACCATTACCATTTGACATATATTGACCCTTAAATTTATTTTATTTTGCACTGCTTAGTGGCTTTTGTTCTGCAAATGACTTAATATATCAGGAAAGGAGGCAGTTTAAAGTAAAAAAAAAAGAGAAGATAATAACAAATAAAAAAAAAACAGCCTAAAGGGCCGAAAATGGAAAATAATGGATAGTGATGGTAATAATGGTGGATGTATCAGTAACAAGTCTAAAGCAGCAATAGGCAGTTTTTATCCCTATAAGACACACCTTGTATACTTAACTAATAACTGTGAACATACCAACAAATAAACAGGAGATAACAACATAAGTCTTTAACGTAATCCTTTTTTGCTGTTGGGAGATTTATATCTCACTGATTATTATTATTGTACTTTCAGTAGACCTTGATGTCACCATTAGATGTTGACTGTTGTTTCCTCACATCATTCATTTTGCTCCCCATGGAATCGGTGACAGTCTTGTTGGGTGTGAATAGGACAAGTTTTATACGTCTACGGAGGTGATCAATAACAGATAACTTAATGTTCTGGACCTTATTACACCTCACCCGCTTTAGGTGAGAGGACTCCTTTGGGTCAGTTTCTATAGAACAAATCAGCCAGTCTGTATATCCTCTGTCCAGTACTCTGAAAGATCAATGAGCTCATATCATCCGGTTATCCCTGAAAAGGTCCAAGTGATGTGCGTAGCTTCAAATCACTTGTTTTAGAAACAGTCTTCACCACTGAACGATTGGAATCATCACAGGAAAGAAATTTTGTATGCTCAGCACTGCCAGTCTGAAAGTGTGCTGTGTGTGGGGGTCACAAACGATCGTTTAAATAGAAATTTCTCTGAATTCGGTCCCCCCTCCCAAACAGCACTAGAGTTGGTTATGCTGAGGGGGCACACCTGTTTTTAAAATGTAATTCTTTTTTTTAATTCTTATTTTAATACAGCAAGGTCTGTTGCATTGGAAGAAAGCAACCCGCAACAGATATGTCTCCTAGAGGCCTACCTGCGGCTGCTTTCAACTCAGAACATAGCATGTAAACAGCATGCTACACGTCTTTACATTGCTTCTACCTTCCCCGTTCCACCTCTCTAAGCGCATAGAGATGCAAGAAGATCGGAGTGCAAACTGAGACGGATCGTTGGCCAAAAGTGCGTTTTGCACTCATGAGTTGTGTCCAATTTTACATGAGGCTCTCAGACTGAAAAGAGGATTTATATAGTTACGTCTTACGTTAAATCCGTTTCTCTGATTCCGTCTGGGGGACACTGCTTACCATGGGGTGTGAAGGGGAGCATGGGAGTTGGCACCTAGCTAGTTAATTTCTAGCATTGCTGATAGACCCCACCCCTCTACATACCCCCGCCTCTTCCTCTTCCTCCTCAGTTAATTCAAAAAGCCCCAAGGAGAAAGGTTAATCAAACAAGAGCATATAGAGGAAAGGCAGAAGGGAGGGATCGCAGTGTCCCCTAGACGGAATCAGAGAAACGGATTTAATCTAAGTATATAAATCCTCTTTTCTCTTTCATCCAGTCTGGGGGACACTGCTTACCATGGGGACGTTCTAAAACAGCCCCCTAAGGGTGGGACCGCTCTGAAAGCCCCGCTCGTAGAGCACTACGAGCGAAATCTGCATCTGCTGATGCGAATACATTAAATTGATAGAATTTGGTAAATGTGTGGACAGAAGACCAGGTGGCTACCCTGCAAAGCTGGTTAGCAGAAGCCCCATTTCTGCTGCCCATGACGCCCCTACCGATCTAGTGGAATGGGCCGTAAGTCTCTCCGGCACAGGCAGGTTAGCTGTCATGTAAGCCTGCCAAATAGTTGCCGTAATCCATCTTGCAATGGACTGTTTTGAGGCTATAGGACAAACAGAGAATCGGTTTGTCTAATCTGAGATGTTCTTTTGACATAAATATGGAGAGCCCTAACCACATCTAACTTTTTCATAGACTGCCGATCAGAGTGAGAAGAAGATGAAAAAACCGGACCTACAATTTCCTGGTTCAAATGGAAAGAGGACACCACTTTTGGAACAAAGGAGGGGAGTGTTCTCAGAACCGCTCTGTCCTCATGAAAAACCAGATAAAGGTACCCCGATGCCTCTTTCAGATACAAAGCCAAGGGAAGTAACTCCGAGTCCTGTAAGGCCTCTGCCAGTTGGTCTGCCCATGTTTCCATGACTCTAGCAACCCAAGCTGAAGCAAATGTGGGTCTAAAGGTAGAACCCGCAGCCACAAATATAGATTTTAGCTGAGATTTCACCCTGCGATCATTGACATCCTGCAGAGTTGCCGAACCTGGGACTGGTAGTAAAGTGTGTCTGGCCAAATGGGCTACTGGAATATCTACCTTAGGAATACTCTCCCAGCGGGCCACATCTTCCTCCTGTAATGGATACAGGGAAGAGAACTTTCTGGGAACAGAGAACCTTCTATCAGGCTGTTTCCAGGCTCCCTCTGCAATATCTCTGAGTTCTACCGAAGGGGGAAAACGAATAGCCTTCCTTTTGGCCTTCTTAAAGAGACTTCTGTCTTTAGGAGTAGGATCCTCTGGTTCAGGGAGGTCCAACGCCTCTTACCGCTAAAACCGAATCATTAAAAAATTGGCTTTTAGGGTGTTCTTCCTGCACCAAAGGTTGCCCAAGGTCAGGATCAGAATATACTTCCCCCTCTACTCCTCAGAAACCCCCTCAGGGTCTGAAAGGACCATAAGGATATTAGTGGGTCTAGGCCTCTTCCTCTTAGCAGGCGGGATGTTTGGGGATTCAAGTAACTGGTTTAGTTTATCCAAACCCTTAATAAAAGCTGCGGACCATGCCGGCTCTGTGGGAACAGGGGCCTGGTCTGTAAGCAATGAGGAAGGTCCTGGAATAGACTCTTCAAAAGAACCTGTGGCAGCAGGAAGGCCCAAAGGCGTACAAGCACTATTAGCCACCGCGGCTGCCACAGTAGACATCAGCTGATTGGACTGTGACACCATCTGTGCTAAAGAGGAAATCGACTGTGTCAGGGAGGCCACCCAGGCCAGTTCCTCCGTCAGTGGGGCTGCAACAAGCTGGGATTGCGTAGGGGGACCCCCTGCATCGCAGACAGAACATAGAGCCAACGGGTCCCTCTGCCCACTAGGTAATTTTGCATTACATTTTGAACAAGTGAAACACTTTACTTTAGGGCCCTTTCCTTTATCTGTCATTTTACAAAGGAAGGCACACCAAACATACAGACTTAAATTTAGCTGTTAGAGAGCGAGAGAAAGCATAGAAAACAATATGAAAAAGAAAAAAGAACAGGCATAAAAGTTATACTTGTAAATTATTAAACCAAAAATAAAATAACTTGGCAAGTGGGAGAACTATAATATAATTTTCACTAGCCCACTTTGCAGTCAGCAATACTATAATATATGTTTAAATAAATCAGATACTTAGCCCAAACAGGGGAGAAGTCCAACAGCAGTGCCTGGTGTCTGCTCCCTCTCATCTGTGTCCTTTCCTGGACTTATATTTGGCGCCAAAAAGGCTGGGCTAATCCAACTTTCCATGTAGAGCAGGGGAGCTCTATATCATAGCTCCCCCCTCTGATAATGCTGTCTATCTGAAGTGCTTTTCCTGCCCCATTAGCGGGGAAGAGAAGAAAACAAATAGTATATGGCAGAGTAGTGGATTTTCACCCCGATGCCCCCTTCTATGTATGAGGGGGGATCTTGGTATGGCCCCCTTCCGTTTCATCTCCTCCGCGGCTATATTTTTTTAAAATGGCCGCCGGCATTCTTTTCATTCCGATAACCGGCCCTCCATGCCTAAAGGCAGCGCCGGTTATCGGTGAGGCCCCAAGAGTGACAGCGGTCCGGAGAGACTGCTAGTCACTCTGTATTCAAGCACCCTAATTTGCTCTGCCAGTGAGAGCCTCTGGCTCTCAGCTAACAGAGCAGTGCCTGCGCTGCTGTTCTGTGAGTGTGCTCTCTATAATAGAACACACTCCCAGGTCTGCCCAAGATATTCTCCTACAAAATAAACAAGAAAATAAAAAAAAATCTAGCAGCAACTAAAACAGTGCCTAACTTCATGGGCACCTAGAAAAAACTGAGGAGGAAGAGGAAGAGGAGGGGGTATGTAGAGGGGAGGGGAGGGGAGGGGTCTGTCAACAATGCTAGAAATTAACTAGCTAGGTGCCAACTCCCATGCTCCCCTTCACACTCCATGGTAAGCAGTGTCCCCCAGACTGGATGAAAGAGAAAATAGAAATAATTGAGTGATCCAGTTATCTATAAAATGCCTTCCAGTCCTAATGAATAAAATCCCAGCTGCTACGTGGAGTCATTATGACAGAAGACAATACCAGGCTGTGACCCAGTGGCTTCCAGCATTCCTGGAGATGTTCTGCAAATAGGTGTTGTTTTATTGTGATACTGTTTATATCTTTCCCATTCTCATGTATGCCTGGAATTCTCCTTGTTCTGAAACTAAATCCTATGTGCTCTAACTGGAGAATGTCACTTCAAGGAGAGGAGGTGCCAGAGGCAATGGTTTATGGGGGTGACCTAGGTTACTCGTGGCCACATACTCTTACTCTAACTAGGTTCTGCTTGTGGCCACAGCTACAAAACAACACACATTATTGAAAGAAAACGGTTCTCTTACCTCTCTGTCTATATGTATTACCCAGTATTGTCTTATTAATGACTGTTTCCCAATTGTAAAGTGCTACGCAATTTGCTGGCGCTATGTAAATTAATGTTGATGATGATGATGATGATGATGATGATTACTACTACTCTCTGCATTGTTTCAATTGCATTTTTTTATCTTTTTAGAGTGCATTTAATTAGGGTCTGTGTACCCTTTTGTATCCAATCTTCATTTTCTCTTGGGTATTATGTACCAAATTTTGACATAGGCAGGGAAAACACAGCTTGCAGCTTATCAGAATACAGTACTGCAAGAGATGAGAGTGCTGAACTTATACAGTGACCAGTCCACTCTTATTACTGCATAAGTGTGGACAGGGCTACATGTGACATTATGGAGGAAGGAAATGGAGGAAGCATGAAAACACAGACTTAGAATTATATAGTGGAAGGAGCGGGGTCCCCAGCAGCACAGAGTATATCAGGAGATGAGTGATATATTAGTGAGGACAGGGCTGCATGTGACAGGGGCACTGACATGACAGAGGAGGGAAATGGAGGCAACAGGGAGCCACAGACTGAGAGATATATAGTGTAAGGAGCAGGGACCCCAGCAGCACAGAGTATATCAGGAGATGAGTGATGTGCTAGTGAGGGCAGGGTTACATGTGACAGGGGCAGTGACATGATGTGAGGAGGGGAATGGAGGCAGCAAGAAGCCACAGACTGAGAGTTATATAGTGGAAGGAGCAGGGACCCCAGCAGCACAGAGTACATCAGGAGATGAGTGATGTGTTAGTGAGCACAGGGCTGCATATAACAGTGACATGATGTGAGGAGGGAAATTTTAGGGATGCAGGAAGACAGAGACTGAGAGTTATATAGTGGAAGGAGCAAGGCACCTAGCAGTACAGAGTATTTCAGGAGATTAGTGATGTGTTAGTGAGTACAGGACTGTATGTGACAGGGGCAGTGTTATGATGTGAGGAGGGTAATGGAGGCAGCAGGAAGCCACAGACTGAGGGTTATAGAGAGGAAGAAGCGGCGACTCATAAAAGTCCAGAGCTTGTACCGCTTAAAAATATCTTGCTGTACCAGATGGGATTGTCATCATTTTTTTATAGATATATGCTTTCAGGAACTGTGTGTTTATTAATATACACCTAATTAATTTCAATAGTTACTAAAGTCCATAGGTCTGTTTGTTTAAATGTTTCCATTTTAATTGTCCACTACTACCTCATACCATACAATGTCTGCAGTGCTGGAACACTTTGAGATAATGGTGCAATACTAAATATCCTAACAAAATCTTAATATATGGATCATAAAGGCTGGCAAGTACATTGTATCCCCTCTGGGACCATACAAACTTTACAGTGTTGTCCATTATTTGTAGGTGAGTATGGATGAAGGATGCACAAATAAGTTGATAAAGAAAAATAAACCTTGACCATTGTCTAACTACAACATAACATCACTTTACACTATATATCTATATACACACACACACATTATATATATATATATATATATATATATATATATACACACACACACACAGGGTGATTCAAAAGTCGCAGTACACCCTTTTATTTCAAAAACTCTACAGGAATTGGGCCGATTTCAAGATGGCGCCCATGTTTGGTACATACCGTAAAAGATAGACCACGTCACCCATACCTTACTGGAGTATTCAGGTTTCCCAATTTCCTGTAGAGTTTTTGAAATAAAAGGGTGTACTGCGACTTTTGAATCACCCTGTATATATAATTAGCAGGGGATTATGTATAATCTATTAGGGGATTATCTAGTGATGATTTATATATGCCCCAGGCTAGTAGAAAAATCACAAGGTACAGTTTAAGGTTTGCCCTCCAGAGTTATGGCTATGGGCCTTCTTAGACTGGATAGTGACAACTGTTTTCAACAACTTTATTACTATTGCGACTCTGTACAGTAGTTGATTATGTAAAGGGGGTTATAGCTTCTCCTTTGTCCTCTAGTTGGGATCTATTATTTTCTTGTACTATTTTATTTAATGTTTTGCAGAGAGTGACCATCTAGCTGGTACCTTCCAAAGTCAGGGGTCTTTTCAACAGCAAGTTTGGTTAACCTGACTCTCAGGAGTAGGTTGACTAAGAACCAGAATTTGGTCAACCAGGTATTTGGTGATCAGCAACCAAACTTTTTAATTAGGGTTTTCACTAAATACACTAATTTCTGAAGTGTGGCTTTGTTTATTTGGTTTGGCTTATGTTGGTTCCCTCCCCTCCCTGTCTTTTTCTCTCTGTTTCGTCCTCTTGTCTTTTTCTCACTCTCATTTTGTCGCTCTCTCTTTTCATGACTTCTTTTTTTCATTCTTTTTCTCTCTGTTTTTCTAATTGTTTTTGACTTAATTTTTTTCAGTCTATTTCTCCCTTTTCCTTCTTCTTTTTATACATTTTCTCTATCCTTTTAATTCTTTTTATCCTTACACTATTTCACTCACTCGTCTCCTTTCTTTCTTTTTATGACTCTTTCTGTCTCTCTTTTTAATTACTCTCTCATTTTCTAACCCATGTTTTCCTTTTTCTTTCTATCTCCTTTTACCTTCTTTTTTACTCTCGCTTTCTCAATCTCTATTTCTCACTCGTTTTATACTCTTTCTTACCATGTTTTCTCATTATTTTTCTCCTTCAATATTTTCTCCTTTTTTTACTTTTTTCTCTTCTCCTACACTTTATTTTGCTTTTTCTCTTTCAGTTTTTCTCACTTTTTTCACAATTTTTAAATATTTTATTTTCACACTAATTCACTCACTCTTTCTTTTCTCCTTTTTACTATTGCAATACCTTTTTTTCTATTCCTCAGTTTTCTCTATCTTTTTCTTAATTTTTCCCTCACTCTTTTCTCTATTTCTTTCACACTTTTTCTCACTCTGGTTTCGTCATTTTTTTTTCTCTTTTAATTACTCTTTTATATCCGGTTTTGACTCCCTTTTTTCTCACTCACTCATTTTATGTCTCAATTTCTAAAGTTGTTTTTCTTCTTCCTTTATACTCTGATTTTCTCTCTCATTTTCACTTTCTTTTTTCCACACTACTACTCTTTTTCTTAGTCATTCACTCTATTTTGGTCCCTCTCATTTTCACTCTACTTTTAACATTTTTCTCACTCGTCTAACTCTCTTTTAAACACTCTTTAATTACTTTTGCTACTCTCTTTTTTTCTCTTTTTCTCACTCTAAACTTTTTCTGTATCCTTTTCACTTTAACACTCTCTCATTTTATCTCTCTTTTCTCTTGCTCCTTTTCTTTCTCATCTTCTCATTCCCTTGTACTCACTTTATATTTTACTCTCTATTTCTTTTTTGCTCACTTTACACTCTAATTTTCTCTCTCTCTTTTTACATGTTTTCTCCTCCTTTTCACTATTGTGCTTTCTTTCATGTCGTTCCTTTTCTCACTTTAATTTTTTCTTTCACTTTCTCTTTTCATCCTCTTTCTATTCTCTTCTCTTTTATCCGTTTTCTCTCTCCTTTCGACTCCTGTTTTTTTCCTCTATCTCTTTTACTCCCTCATCTTACTCCCTCCCCCATTTATATCTCTTTATCTTTCTATGTTTGTCACTCCGTTTCTCAGCCTCTTTTTTTTCTCTTCTTTTCACTATCTTTTTATCTCTCTTTTCCTTTCTTTTTCCCCCCACACTTTCCACTCTCCATTACTCTGTCTAAGGGGTTTATTTATGTATGGGGACGCTGTGTCAATACATAACTCGCAGTGATACATAATAAAGTGCTTCCGTTATTTACCATGCTGTGGCTGCTCTGGGAGGCCTGGCGAATACCCCCGGAGATTGGAAATTGCTTTAATTCCCCCTCCTTCACAAACACCTAACGCTGCCAGCGAATGAAGGAAGTGCTATGGGCATGTGCGGCTAACGTTGGCGCATACGTAAAGTGCTTTGAGCCATGAGGGATCCAGTGAAGTCGAAAAGTAAAAGTCAAGTCATCCCGAGATGTCGTCACTTTGCTGGAAAAAGTTAGTACATTGCCTAATACCACTGACCCAATAGAGGGCTAGGACAACCTAGGTAAGCGCAGGTAATTAAGTCAAGTCCAGAGAAAGCCTTTTTTAAACATGACAAAGGGGTGAAAGAACAATTTGCCGGCGTTTAAGCCAGCATTTTGGCTCTTAATTGCTTGTTAAATAGACTCCTAAATGCAATGCTTTCTTACAGCAGCAGTTAGTATGTTAGAACCAAATATAATGTATTTTACATTTCACCATGCGAAACGTCATAAGTCATGACGCAAAACAGAACTAATAATGGAGAAGTCTAAGTGGAACAAAAATAATAGCGAGAATTCCAGGCAGAAAGACTTAAGGCCAATTTCCACCTGAAAAATGTTCAAAATTCCTTTGTCAAATGCGGAATGAGGCAAATAGTCTGCGAAACGCTTTTGAAAATGTTGCTTGTGTTTACTTATAAGAAATAGAGCAGTCATGTCAATGTGTAATATTGTAACGTATAAGGGAGAGAACCATTGGTTACTGTAGGCAAGGCAATAAAAAATAAATGATCTTAATTACTGATGCAAAAGTTACAAAACTTTGATGTAACATTAACAAAAAACTGTCTATGTAGACATGAGGGCATTATGGAAACAATTTGTGAAACTTGAACTTTGAAATACATGTCAGTTGCTGGACTGTCTTGTCATCTCGCATATAATAGGTGCTGGTACTGACAATTTCTAAAGTACTCTCAATAAAGTCATTCCTCCTTTGATGTGAGGTCTGAGCCGTGGATCAAGCAGTAACTCGGGAGTTAGCATGGTATGTGACAACATGTTTTTGGAAGTATAATAGACCGAGCAAGAGTCACTTACATTAAATAAAGTAAACAAAGTCATCAAGTCAAAGTGATCAGCCTATCAAACATTAACTCTTTCTCCGAGCAGCAGGTTACCTACTCCTGCAGCCATTTCCACATTTACATTTAAAGGTTAAAAAATTATTATTATAGATCAGTGGAGCTCAACATTTTTTGGGCTGGGATTACAAATGTCAGTGTGCCATTGTTATGGAGTCGCAAGTGTACCATTGTTTTGGGACTTTAAAAGAAAGAGTCCCTAATAGAATGTATTATATATCTGACAATCAGGGGACCTTTAAAAACAGATTCACAAGTTAGAGCATCACTCACAGTTGATCCAGAGGAAAACAAAAAACACAAAGCATCACCCAATTTTCCATAGGAGAAGAAACATTCCCTCCTGCCCCCATCCTAGGAATAGGACAATTCCCTGGTTCAACTGACTATATTGTGTTAATATTGCCAATAATCCTGTATATTTTGTCTTATTAGAAAAATGTCAAATCCTTTCAGTCAATTTTTACAGTGTCTGGCAATATCAGTTCTTGCTGGAGTGCAGTCTACAGTTTTGCGGCTCTTACCGTAAAGAACCCTTTTCATAGCTGGAGATTCTTCTTGAAATTCAGGATTAAAGCTTCTATAACACAGAGGCATAATGCTACTGAGCTGTATTTGAACATCCCTCAATTCGAAAAAACAGACAATAAAAAGGTGACTGCAAAAACAGCGCTATGATATGGATGCCCTCCAAATAAGTGTGTGCCGTACACTATAAGTTAACATCGTGTAAATAAAGGGAACAACCACATCAAAGATCATACAATGTTTTTTTCTTTTTTTTAGAGGCAATTTAGCAAACAAAAAAAGATTACTAAGCATTATAGGATTAGTGTTCATAGGGGCAGCCTTAGAGTGTCAGGTTAAGAAGTCCTTAGCTGCTGAATATGCGCGACTGAGAAGATGTTTAGTATGATAAACGTGTTCAAAAAGCCTGGTTTATCCCAACAGATGGCACTTGTAACACATGATTAGTGATAAAAGACCAAGGTGAGTCAAATGATAAAACCTATCAGGCACAGCGTAGCTTTAATGTTCTTGCTATGAACACCTGACGTCCCGTGCATGACACACACAGGTGAAGCTTTGCCATCAGAACAAACCAGGGACTTTCATAATCCTTTTATGCGTGAGATCTAAGAGGAGCAGGGTCTGATGTCCCAAATATTCACGTGTCTGTTATCATTCAGAGGGATTACACCTGTGTGAAAATCCCCTGCATCACTTATTTCAAACAACGCATTGCAAAATAAACCTTTATTTCACATCCCATTCAGGGCTTCTGTATGTGAACTTCAATGGGAAACATGCTGGGAACGTAAGAAGGGATAAGAAGAAACAAAGTTAATATCCCCCGAATCTGGATTATGACATCGTAATTCAGTAACTTCCTCCTACGGATACAGATATTTGTTTGATGTGTCATATTCTCCTGAAATACTATATTGTACATCACAAATGTCTATTAGGTGCAGCGCTACATGAATATTTCAGCCAGTATTATATTGATTCAAATAGCAAATGCTCCTTTACGTTTTCTTAATGCTGTGTGCAAACAATGAACAATAATTTGAAATCCCACTATATGAAGTCCTCAACCATGCGGAAACTGCTTTTTCTGCATGGTTTATGCATTTTTAAGTAAAATGTCCATTTACTAAAAGCCTAACACAGGAGATATAGGATATATCTCCTGTATTAGGCAAATTACCACACTAATTGCAGTCCCAAAAACAGTCTGGGCAATTTTATCAAGTTCTTTAGGGGATCTTTTCCCCTATAGCTAAAGCAATCTGAAAATGGCGTTAGCTAATGAATCCTATAGTGTGAGCATTGCGGTAAAGAGATCCCTCACCGCAGCTTACCTGCTCTCCCCTCCGGTTACTATCGTAAAATGTCTCTAAGGTCACACATGCGCAAAGCCACTTTGTGATAGTGACAGAAGAGGAGTATAAGGTAAGTGAAGTCATCACCGGGACAGCCTATTATAGGATGCGCTGTCCCGGGATGATTTTTTAATAAATGCTTACGAAAAATCATTTGTCATCTTTGTGAAGACAGATGACAATGAACAGGGGAAAAAACGGTTAATTAATAAATGGGCCCCATGGTATCTCTGCTATAAGTTTATGTATAACAATAGTCATCCAGCACTTATGAAGTGACCATGTGTAATCTAGAAGAGATGTGTAGACAGGGAAGGTTGGAAACATCTACCATAGAGGCTAATCATCATGGCTCACCTAGTAACATGATTTAGATGCAATGCAGAATACTGGATTGCACTCCTGTCATAAATACATTTTAAAAAAATCAATATACTCCTACCAATTGCATGTCTGAAAAAAAAGTATGTGTATCCTAATAATAAGTACACATAAGTACAGGGGCGAAATGCTGAATCAAAGAGAGTAAAAATATCAAGCTGAGAGTTTTCCGACAGGGTTTGAAAAACCAATCAGATTCTAGCTATAATTTATTAGTACATTCTACAAAATGACAGCTAGAATTTGAATGGTTGCTATAGGCAACATCTCCACTTTTCAAACCCGCCGAAAAACTCTCAGCTTGATACATTTACCCCTATATGTCTGTCATCATACCCAGAGAAGAGGACTGATTTGTTGTGGAGGTACCTTTAGCCATTTAGATATTGTTCATACTGGATCATATAACCCATTTCAACAAGAATGGATTGCTCCGCTCCCATACACTCAATAAGCTCCCTACTGAATGTACTAGGATTGAATTAAACAATTAATGTTGAATGTCTTAGCATCAAATATTTAATGTAGCCCAGATACATCACAAGGTAAAATAAAACAGAGCACATCATTTTATACAGGTAGCAATGAGTTATTATGGCAAATATAATGTTGGCATGGAAAAGACTACTAATTACACTGCGGAGCAGCCAGTGTAGAGATTCCATACAACAGATTTACCTCCTTATGTCGGGGCTAGGCTACATGGGCGGTTTTTAGTCGATAAATGTTAAGGGATTTGTCTGATAACAATGATTGCTTGTTTTGCAACTAAATTTTTCCAATGAGCCCAAACACACATATGATGGTGATCTGCTATAAGCGTTCAATGCTGCAATATTAACTACTTGCATGAGCTTCCGACAATTCATCTGGTCCTTAGACATTAATAGGATAGATCAAATTTTTTTAAAATGTGTTTGTCCTTTGGGCAATTGACTTTATAAAGTCACAGTGAATGGTGCTATTTGTCAAGCGATTTGTCAGATGAAATTGATTCTAGGTGACTAAAAACTTAGGTATAGCCTTGTTCTTAAATATTATAAACCATGCAGATAATGCAGGTTCTGCATGGTTTATGGCTTAATAAGTAGGCCCCATGGTCTGCAGAGGACATTGCAGACAATAAACACAATGGTCGTAGATTTACTAAATGTTCTAGAAAGGAATAGTGGAGGTGTTGCCCATAGTAACCAATCAGATTCTAGCTATCATTTTCTAGAATGCACTAGATAAATGATAGCTAAAATCTGATTGGTTGCTACAGGCAACACCTGCACTTTTCCTTTCTAGAAGCTATAGTTAATCTACCCCCAGGGCTTTTGTATGAAACGGTCAAGTGATCTGGAGTGGTGTGTAATCCCATAGCTGTTATTCACCTTTCTATTAACAACATCAATACTTATCACTATTAATAAGACAATTTAATATATAACATTATATAACATAGAGCCCTTGTGCCTGCCAGCTGTTGTGGCTTTTACAGGATTAAATAATCTCTGTGCCATGTTGCAGTGCCCCCCTTAGTGGAGACTGTGAAGAGGGTGAAAAAAAAAAGAAGAAACAACTTATCGGGCAAGCGATCCAGAGCAAGGAAATCTTTGTTCTTCCTTACAGCGTTCCCCGGCATTGCAATCTGAACAGATTTGCTGTCAGCCAATCACTGGTCAGGATTGTGAGCCAATTGCATTTCTCCATTATGCATTTGAAATTAGCGCAGTGGTGAGTCAATCACAGCTCGCCATGTCACTGAGCCCCACTCCTTCTCTGGTCTGATCAGACCAGTACAGGAAGCAGAGAGAAGAGGACCTGAAGAGATGCATGGCTAAAGAGACAAGAAAAGAAGAAAAAGGTGCATGAGTGCGAAGAATGAAGAGGACAAATACCAGAGCTTGAAGAGGACAGAGTCTCTTCAAGCAAGCACCACACCGGACAGGAGTAGAGGCGCCATTGACTGGAAGAATCAGTGGTGGGAAGGAGATCTGTTTTCTGAGCAGCATAACAAATTGGTGCGTGAAGAACCATGCTGAAGGTATGGTGCGAATGGTACGTGGATTGATCGTGACTGTGTGCGTCTATTCATTTTCCGCAGGCACTACAGCCAACCAGCTCCAGCTGGATCATGACTGGCAGGAGAATATTAAAAAATGTTTCAGAATCAGTAAAATTCCAGTGTTCATTACTGACCGTGGATGGATGCTGCCATACAATAAACAGCTATATACATGTGGAAGATTTTACCAGCTTTTAAATAACCTGGGCAAGAATGTGTTAAAATCTCATTCTATCTAACTAGGGCAGTCAAATATAATATTATGTATGTCAGAATGAACTGCTATATAGACTTTATTATGACTAGCAGGCTGTAACAAATGACACAATAATCCCGAACCTTTTGATTTATTACACAGTACTGTCAATCTCTGAATCATTCATAGGGATGTAATGTTTCAGGACTAAACTAAATTAGTACAGCTCTAGAACTACATATAAAAATAAGTGCAGTTATTATTACTATGAGCAAGTTCCTCAAGTCATGATTAGTTTTAAATGGGATATTCCATATCACACCTCAACTGTGTCTAAAATTACATGTGCCAAGCAAGCTATTATTTTGTGTGTAACAAACAGATTCCATGGTAATATCTGAATAATTCAGTGAATTCTCAGTTAACAGATAGGAGAACAAAAGATGCGTGATATTTAAAAGAATCCTCACATTAACGGCGCTTTTATTTGTTGTGAGTGTCAGCTCTAAGCTCTGGATCAATGGCTATAGCTGATACTCTGTGGAGACAAGGTAAACACTCAGCACCTCAAGTATACATAGAAGGTCATTATCCATGCTAACAAGTTGGATATATGAAGTTTGTTTCATAAAGAGGTGTGTTTGACACTACAGTCTATTCACATCAGTGTGACAGGAGCCTGTGCTGCTGGGGACCCTGCTCCTTCCACTGTCTAACTCTCAGTCGGTGGCTTTCTGTTTGTTTTCTATATACTTCCTTATATCATGACATTGTCCGTGTAACATGCATCCTTGTCCTTACTAACATAATCAAATAGGTGGACAGGTCATTACTTCCTACATGATCAGCATACTGAACTCCATAAATACTATGTGTTTCTGTGAATATTGAGAAGATTTGATTGGCTATAGGGGCCCAAAGCTGACGGGGCCCGCCTTCCCTATTTAATCCCCTGAGTTTTTCAAAGTTGGGCAGTAGATAACTTTGGTTATGGGGCCTATACATATTTAAGGGCAATAAAAAAATAACAATTCAGGCAAGCACTAAGTTGTCTCAGTTCCTGGGAACTCCCCCCTGTGCTCAAGTCCCCACCTTCACCACCTGGATGCAGAGGCCAGAGGTTTTCTAGTAGTTTGGAAGTCCCAGTGATGCCAGAACAAATAAAGGAGACATGCAGCCTATTTCTGCTGTGCACAGCCAGGACCATCAAGAGGAACTTTGGGCCCCAGCAAAGCAACTTCTTGGGGTCCCTTCCATAGCCACCAAATGGGACCAGGGCCACACCAGGCTCATATCACTACACACACAGGCCAGGGCCTAGTACCTTGTACCTGCTCCCCCCCTCTCAGCACCCCTGTGCACAGCCCCTTACCTCTGCTTAGTTGGTCCTGCCTTCTAAAAGGCCTCCTCCGCACCATGCACTGCTATCACCAGGAAGAAGAGAGCGCACAGCCATTTAGTTTAATACAGATTCTGCCACCACCTCTACTCAGGCTAGTGTCACTTGCACATGTACTTACACTTTCCTCAGCTCATCTCTGGCTCATTCCTTCCCTTCATGTTTCTGTGTCTTGTCTATATCTCTTGCCCCCTTCTTCAGTGTGTCTGTCTCTATTATTTCCCCCAATCTTAAAAACAAAAGAGAAGGCCAGAAAGACAAAGCAATAAAATGCTTAATAGTTCACATAATGTCAAACCCTTCTGCCTTAACCTTCAACCTTATGTGCTATAATAAAAGACACAACACCAACTTTTGTTGGAAAATTAAACTCTTTTAGTTAAATAACTGCTATTATGGTGGCGGGAGAACACTGTACTGCCTTGTCTATCTGTAAGTGCCTTTAGTATTTGTATGTTTATGGGACAACCATCCCCCAGGTGCCCTGGAACCCGCACCCCTCTGGGCTAAACGGAATGTTCCGCATGCCAGCCCGGATCAGCTGTACTTGCACTAAACCTAAGCCGACTCTTCAAAGGGAACGGGTTCCAAAAGCCTGCTACTATGAATGTGCGCTTCATCTACCTTGTTTATCTTGTACAGTGTTTCCCTGGCATATCAAAGCCACACCAATGCGTGAAGCCAAGGCCCGCTCTATTGGTTTGCCCAACATACCTTTGGCGCTTAATCAGCACCGGTACAAAATACCACGGCGGTGCTCCAGGTCGGCCAAACCCACCTCCGGGGCTTAACCAGCACTCATACAAATACCATGGCCAGCGCTCAAGATCGGCCCAACCTACCTCCGGGGCTTACCCAGCACCCGTACCAATAACCAAGGCCAGCGTTCCAGGTCGGCCCAACCTACCTCTGGGGCTTAACCAGCACCCATACAAATACCACGGCCCGTGCTCCAGGTCGGCCCAACCTACCTCCAGGGCTAAACCAGCACCCGTACAAATTCCACGGCCAGTGCTCAAGATCGGCCCATCCTACCTCCGGGGCTTACCCAGCACCCGTACTAATAACCAAGGCCAGCGCTCCAGTTTGGCCCAACATACTTCCGAAGCTACACCAGCACACCTGTACCATACCACGGCCCGTGTTCCAGGTTGGACCAACCTACGCCTCTGGGGCTTAACATGCACCTGTACCAATACCACGGCCCACACTCCAAGTTGACCCAACCTCTTGTCTTTGCTGTTTCAGCACCTGCCTGTGAGATAACCAGGCTTTGCATCTGTAAAACATACGATAACGAGACATCACAACCAGAGAGCGAACCGGAGTCAGGAGTCGGGAATGGGAGGGAGGGATGCTTGTCCCGGAGCCAATAGAGCTATTCCAACTCCTCCCAGTTTTTTTAACCTATTCCTCTGTTCCTCCCCTTTGTGACACCATCCCTGGTTATCTCCACACCTTCTTGTTTTTGTTAACCCTCAATGAACCACACCATTATGTACAAACCTCAGCTTTTATTTTCCGCTCGTGCTTAATTCATCCCTCAGTTTTATTGTAGTTAGTAAAAGTGTAAGAGTGCCCATACAAACCATTACACAAAAGTTGTCAGAATATGATAATATGTGATGATGTGTAATGACTTTTATTATGAAATATTAACGACAACCCCAGTGTTATTCTGTAAGGACATCTTTGCCCATACAGTGTGATCTTGTCAGCTCTTCTCTGTATTAAAGTGATGTTGTGCACCTGTAAGTATGTACATGGGAATAGTGTCCTGGCATACTGTATTGTGGGGTGATGATTATGGGGCGCACAGCTTGATAAGCTATTTGCAATGTTAACTCCACATTCCATGAGGAGTGAAGTAAACAATGCTTTTCAATCGCAAACACCTGCTCTGCTTGTGAGTGACAAGCAGCCGCGACAAGCCCTCATCAATCCATCACACGAGCAGCCATTCATATTCACCTGCAAGCCGCCACTGTAATAAGATGCTACCAACATCTCTCTTCAGTTCTACAGTTTACTGCACATGGTGTTTAATTGCCATGAATACACTAGAAAAAAAAAATGCTATTTAAATACTAAAATACCTTTGATCTACCAGATTAGAGCACTATTTGCTTTTAGCATTGTGTGAAAGTTCCATTTTATGCAATTCATTATTTAACCCTTTATAAGTATTAAAAGGGAAACAAGATGAATCCTACGAAACACGCTATAATTTAGTGGAAGTTTTGTGACAACACTTGGAAACTGCAGAGAGTTGAACAGCTGTCAGTCACATCGGCACCTTCCTATGAAGAAACATGGGGAGATCTGTGTTGAAAAGACACTCTTCAGGCATCGCCCTAATTAGTATCATAAGCCCATGACCCTTTTTGTAAGTAAAAGACAAACATTTTTCTAACTGCTGCACTGCAGGGAGGTCTTAGACCCCCAGGAGCGCTGGATTCGGAGAGCTGTCACAGTCAGGTTTATTAGAGCAGGGGAACACGGCATTGTTTGATGTGGTAGATTAGTATAGAGCTCATTGAGGGATGTTTTACATGACACTATGTAGTACTTTCTAAAGAATTATTTTAATGAAACAATAAGAAATAAACATTTCAACCTTAAACGCCAGAAGAAGCAAGAGTTTTCTTAATATACATGTAATTTTCTAAGAAAATCCCTGATAACACAACTAAATTGCTGGGCAATCAAAGCAATCAGCAAGAAAGACGCAGGGTTCTGGTGCAATTATGGACAACCTGAGGCTCTCCAAGGATAGTGAAACTACAAGTGGTACCTAAAACTGGCGACATATTTGATAACTGATACTTTACTAAGGGGCCTATTTACTAATTATCAGGGTTTTCCCCCTATAATTTTAATTCTTGTTCAGTGACGTCTTTAGCCACAGTAGCGAAAGACTTCACATCCATGTATGGCCGGTTGGTATATACTGCGCATGGGCACCCAAAAGGCATCTAAGCGAGGTATTAACATACTATAAAAACATGCATCTATTTTTCTGTGGCACCAGGTTTTTATATTTCTATCCCCATCTAAGTAGTGGCCTTGTAGAGTTTTGGTTAATGAATGAAAAACACATTTGCAAAATTAGAAACAACACAATGCATATTATTATGTTGTACCCTCTTTCAACTAATTACAAATTTTCATTTCATCGCATTCCAAGTTGTGGGTGTCTTGTGATCAGATAAATATAAGTGGTGTGAAAACTCTAATTGTTGTCCAAATACTGTTTCTTTAGGCTAGGCTCCTCTTGGAAATACTTACTTGCTCTTTATTCATAAATGTATACATGATATATTACATTATAAAAGTTAAATGTTATACATTGTAAAGCTTCCGTTAGACCTGCTGAATGCTACACTAAGAATAAAATACATACTGCCCTACCAGAATCAAACAGTGTAATATAGACTCGTTACAAAAGAGTAAAAAAATTGCAGAGGATGCCAAAAAGCATAACTTATTGTCCTCTTTTGGGATAAATGTACCCACTGCTGTCTAAAAAGTAGGTAGCTATCCCCAACTCCTGAATACTTGATAGATTTATTTTTACACTGATATTTAAAGTTTATCTAGGACATGCCCTAACCCAACTATAAATCTGTCCCCACATTTTAAATTTACCTCCCCTCCAATGCAACATGGTTTTGCCAAGGTGCAAAGTTACTCATTTGTTTTGCTTTACCCTTCTTAATGAATCAGGCCCAATATGGGGTAAATGTATCAAACCTTCGAAAAGGGAAAAGTGGAGATGTTGCCCATAACAACCAATCAGATTCTAGCTATCCTTCTCTTGATTGTACTATATAAATGGCAGCTGGATTCTGATTGGTTGCTATGGGTAACACCTCCAATTTCTAGAAGGTTTGATACATTTACCCCCATATCTTTTTCCACAGAGCCCTTCTGAAGAGCTACTGATGACTTGTAATACTTGTGACACTGCAAACAACATGCAGGTTTGTGGTGCGATACAGCCCTAGGATTCAGGTAACAGGGTTTCCATGTGACCTTCCTATTTGCTGTAGGGGAGGGGTAATGAAATGCTGAGGGGGGGGTAATAAAATAATAAAAACAGTTGCATTAGTCGGTCGAACAGAATCACCTAGATTAGAGTCAGTAATCTGCGGTTCTATGTAGCTATACATTACGTGGGTTGCTTAACATATGTAGCAGTTATTGGAATTCAGAGAATTTTACCTCATGTAGCTCAGGAGTACTTATGCACACTGATGTCCTGCATAATCACAATAATCAGAACACTTATATAAGTTTATTTATGAGAAAGATACTGTAACCCCTAACAACCAATCAGTTGGTTGTTTAATTTTCTAAACAACAATGGGAGAATTACAATTATAATTTCGTTTCAATGGGTAACAGTACTTTTGACTTGTGCACCAGTTTTCATAAATGTCTCATTTTGCCTGTAATATATTGCATTACCTGCCACTTATTTTACCCCTGCTGTCACAGGACTGTAGACTTGCGAGAGGCAATTAGAGCACTGCTGTGGAGCAGAGGATGGCAGTGGAGAGACACAGCACTGGCGAGTAGGTACTTAGCAGAGCGGGTGTGCTTTATACCACATTGGCCTGGGTAAATTCAGTGGGGGTGAGAATTTGGTTACAAAAATGTTTTATTACTGTCTATTTAGTAAAATATTGTCTGCCCCAATTGCAAACAGTCTTCTTTAAAAATCCCCAAATCCTCAATTTGGTAAACATGTAAGGATTTTGCATCTACAGCATTCTTGTCTACTTTTCACACCTCACAATTGGAGGATGCAGAAGGAAGGGTATGGAAAGAAGAGGTGGGCGTTACTCAATGATTCTATTTGCATCATGAAGTGGGCGAAGTAAGGCAAATGATGACACAAACTATGACTTCATGCCCCTGCCCACTCAGTGTTGACTGAGGTGATTTGTGTGACCATGGCACCTACCTACCTCGAAAGCAGGTAAATGCACCTGCGGAATTGGCACTAATTCAACTAGAAGGTTGCCTAGGACACCAAGGTTTAGAAGGGACCTAAAACACTGAATGAGTAACATAATGTCACTCAAATATGTGTTAATATTTTCTTTGTGGCAACCCCACAATGAGTGCCAAAAAGCAGACATACAGTAGCAGCAGCTGGCATATCATACCTGTAAGGCTGTAGGATGCTTCTCCTCTATGTCACTGGGCTGGGAGTGTGGCGCTGGGCTAAGATGTCACAGCCCAACGCCACACTGCCATTCTGACATAAGAGAAGATGCCCTCCCATCCCTCTTCCACACAAGGAAAAAAAGCAGGGGTCGAGGCTGTGCCTGGGGGGGTGGCACCTGTTGCGCTGACCCTATCTATAGTACTATAATAACATCTTTTGCAAAAGACCTACAGAAGCCGAAGGTTATCACTATTTAATATTATTTTCACTTCATTTAAAGCTCCACCCATTATAGACCTGTAAATATCTGTTCACATGTACCAATTGTACAGCTATTCAAAATCGATAGAGTTGATACAAAGGCTAGTTTACTAAGGGCTAAACAGTATTTCATTAGTTCTACTTTATGTGTCTATCTGTGGTTATATTTTGCCCACAAAGTACCGTGATGTTCAGTTATGAGCTAACAAGGTGCTCAGCCACCAGAATCAACCTGTGCCTGTGTTACCGAGTGAGATCTGCCCTCATCCGATAGTGTTACAACCAGCACAAAGATTTTACTGTAGGCGCTGCCTTTTAAAAAGGCATTTGAAATTGAAGTTGCAAATCAAAGAGAGCCGTATGTGTAAGAACTCCTATCCAGTTTCATTTCAGAGAGAGGTCTTCTTTTCACAGGGGACTTTAAAAGGGAACATTTCTAACCAACTATTTCATACACAAGTTCAGTCACAAAGGCGACCTGAACACTTATTATTACAGGCATTGTGTGAGGGACGGTCCTTTCTACTCAACTCCTTCTGTGCTGGAAAAAAGATCTCCTGGAAGGATATGGGTTAAGAGGATTTGAATGCAGATATGTAAGCTTATGTAGCAGCATTATAACGAATGGAAAATTATATAATGAGCTAGATTTGCCATGATGCAACAAAACAATCTCCTCTAAATTGGAAAAAAAATACCCTAAATCAATATTAGTAATCAATGGATTACATAAATAGCACTTAATAAAACTGACCAAGAGGATCATATTATTGTGGACTTGTGATGTTGAGAGTCTTAGGAGCAAACAGATCTTATTTCTTAAAATGTTGAATTTAAGCACTGGCCCATGACTGTACTCTCCATTGTTTCCACCTTTTCCTGGTATACTTATAGCATTTTTGTGAGTGAAAACTTTTAATAGACTTTTAACACACTTATGTAAAAATCTGCAGGGCTCAACTTACTCTCTGGGGTATATTTATCAAGCTGCGGGTTTGAAAAAGTGGAGATGTTGCCTATAGCAACCAATCAGATTCTAGCTGTCATTTTGTAGAATGTACTGAATAAATGATAACTAAAATCTGATTGGTTGCTATAGGCAACATCTCCATGTTTTCAAACACGCAGCTTGATAAATTTACCCCCTGAGAGAAACATTCTGTATATTCTGCACAAATGTAATATGGCACCAACATTTACTATAAAGTAATCCTCTCTTAGCACATTTTTTACTAAAGGTACCTAATATTGTAATTTAATTGAACTTTCTATATGTTTTTTTTTTTTTTTTTTACAAGTGACATGGTAATTGTCCAATATGAATTTCAATTAAAATAAATCACACACAGGAGAGACAGAGAAGGAGACGCAGAGGAAAGCTGGAAGAGTGTAAGATAA